>NW_017671321.1:202619-253116 GCF_001879085.1 Nicotiana attenuata
AAAGAGAGAGATCAACTCAAATTAAGCTTTCTCAACTGGCCTTATGCTCCATTCCACTTGGGTGGTCATGCCTTTCCCAAACACCGAACCGATACGGTGACATACCATTGGGGTCTTGTAGGCGTGTCCGGTAAGCCATAGACGCATCATCTAACTTTTAGACCAATCGGTCCTATTGCATTGACGGTCTGGATAAAACTCTCTTGATCTCCCTGTTTGAAACACTTCAACCGGCACTTGCTTAGATGCTATAGGTGTAGAGAACTTTGTGGTTGACATCAATACTTGGAAAGCAAGACTCAAGCTTATTACAAAAATGTGATCTTCCATCACTTAAGAAATGATTGCCCGGAGGTGTACTACCTTGTGAAAATGCCTCTTTATAGAAACTGACAGCCACACTCCTAGGCTTTATTGTTGCAAGGCACGGCCTAACCCATTTTGACACATAATAACCCTGCACAAGATGTAGAGTGTTCCCACAACGAGGCTAAAAAGGGCCCATAAAATCATAACCCATAACATCAAAGATCAACTCCAGAATTGTGTTCGAAGATTCATTTTCCTCTTGGAAATCCCGCCCGCTCGGGCATATGAATCACATCCTTTTACTAAATCACTTAGCATCTTAACAAGGTTAGAGCCAATAAAAACACAACTCAAAACTTTCGTAAGCCGTTCCTCACGCCTCCCTGATGCACCATAGGGGGATGAATGACAGCCTCCAAAATACTCACATTTGCCTCCCTTCCAGAGACACACTTCGAATCACACCATTCCGTGAAATCTAACAAAATGGCTATCCAGTAGAAGATCCAGACTATTATCCCGTTTGAGGCTTCTTCCTTTGGTTAGAAGAGAGCTCACACGGAGAGCAGTCCAGCAGATGAAATTTGAATATCCGAACCATGGATTCACTCAATTGACAGACGAAAGTTAAGTTTGTCAAATCGTGGGGAATATATCATTGTATCTCAGGCATCGCGTCATGGCTTCCTTCATCCTTCAAGCGGACAAAATGATCCGTAACTTGGTTTACTCCTTCCGTGTCCATTATTTCCTAAATCAAACTCTTGAAGAGTATACACCTCTCTCAATCAATTGCTTGGAATCTTTCCTGGTCATCAATATACCTAAGGCGGCATGGTTGGTGTGGCACAATTACCTTAGGCCCCCATAAGATAGGCTAAATTTTTTCCATGGCAAACACAATGCCCAACAGTTCCTTCTCCGTCACCGTGTAATCTCCGTTGAGCTTCAATTCAATCTTACTTGCATAGTACACGGGATGGAACATTGTCATCGTTGGCCAACACCGCCAAACCCACTCCACTTGCAATGACATTATTTTGAAGGGCAAACTCCAATTGGGTGGCGGTAATGATCGGGGTGGTGGTCAACTTGTGCTTTTAGAAGTTCAAAGGCTCCATGCATTTTCCAAAAAACAAACTTAGCCTCTTTCTCTAGAACTCTGCAAGGGGATTTACAGGCCTTAGAGAAAATCTTTGATAACGCCGGTAGAACCCGGCATGCCCAAGGAAACTCCTCGCTCTCTTTGACAGAAAGTGGGGGGAGGAAGCGTTCGAAATCAACTCGATTTAGCCTTGTCTACCTGCAATCCGCATGCTTTGAAATCTTGTTGACACAACACTATATCTCTTCAACACATAAATGGCAATTTGTTTCCCAATTGAGAACGGATTAAGTTTTTCACAATCGGCGCCAAGACTCTTATCCAAATTTCCTCAAGAACGTCTTAAAAGAAATACCCAACCACACTAAAATCATCCATAGAAGACTCCAATATGTTTATTCACCATGTCGGGTGAAAATAGCCATCAGTGCATCGTTGGAAGTCACGAGTAGATGCAAACCCGAACGGCAATCGGGAAAAGCAAATGTACCATATGGGCATTGGTGAAAGTGGTCTTCTCTGGTCCTCCCAGGGGAATTAAGATTTGATTATAAGCCCGAATACCCATCTAAAAATCATAAAAAGCTCGCCCCACAGACGGTCAAGCATTTGGTCAAGGAATGGCAAAGGGAAAATGATCCTTTCGGATCACCGTCTTGTTTTGCTTCCGATAGTCCATGCATAACGCCCCATCCGGTAACCGTTCCGAGTGGGAATAAGTTCATTGTTTTTCATTTGCACCACAGTCATCACCAACCTTTCTTCGGCACACATTGCACCGGAGAAGTCCATGAGCTATCGGAGATTGGATACACACACCTGCATCTAGCCACTTGATCACTCTTTTTTCACCACTTCTTACATTGCCTCATTGAGCCTCCTTTGATGTTCTAAGGAAGCCTTTGCATCATCCTCAAGATAATTTTGTGCATACAAAATGCGGGGCTTATTCCCCGAATGTCCGCCAGAGTCCATCCAATTGCCCTTTTTGCATTTGAAGCACCGCAAATGTGCATCAACCTGCATGTTAGTAAGACAAGAGGAAAGAATAACTGGTAAAGTTGAATTAGAGCTAAGAATTCCATACCTGAGGTGTGGAGGAAGTGGCATCAACTCTAACACCGGTGGCTCCACAATTGATGGTTTGTTGGGTGGAGTTTTCGCGATTTCCAATCCAAAGATAATTTTCTTGGCTCATAGGCAATAAGAGCCCATCCCATGTAGGGCATTGACACACTCCAACTCTGCTTGCATCATCATTGATATCAAGATTTTAATAGCACGGCCTCAAGGGATCCTCCACGTTGATCATAAAACTTGTGTCATCCACTATCAAAGCTGTGACAATGTCCACAAATGAGCACACTCGGTGCTATTGGCTACTTCAAGGATTTGCCAAACATGGAAGACCGACTTCTCATTCACCTACCCTGAAAAGTTAGTTCACCCTGCTTCAACATCAACCATGCCTTCCCCGTTTGCAAGGAAAGGTCTCCCTAGAATAATTGGGACCTTCATACGTCCACCTCACAATCTAAAATCACAAAGTCCGCAGGAAAAATGAATTTGTCCCACCGGACAAGCTACATCATCAACTATACCCAAAGACGTTTCATTGATCTATCTGCCATCTGTAATCTTATGGAAGTTGGCCTTGATGGCCGCAATACCTAGAGTCTTGAAAACTGAGAAGGGCTTGATGCTTGCCCAAGATCACATAAAGTTTTTGGCAAAGTCTGCACTACCAATGGTGGCAAAGGGATAGTGAAAGCACCAGGAGCCTCTAATTTCGGGGCCATTGAAATGTACTATGGCAACTAACTTGGTGGGTCATCTTGATTGTTTCGCAGTCCATTGATTTTTCTTCGTAACCCAATCTTCATGAATTTTGCATACGCCAGGCATTTGCTCTAAAGCCTCCACCAAAGGCACTTTGATGGATAAGCTCTTCATCATGTCAATGAACTTTTTGAATTGATTATCACTTTTCTGCTTAGCCTAGCCTCTGAGGAATAGGGAGGAGGTGGTCTAGCAAAGGTGCCTTGGCTTTTGGCACCCCGGCTCCGGCATGTCAATTATGTATTCCCTAGACGGGTTCACGGCCTCTTGAGTTTCATTTTCTGCTTGTTAGCCTTTGAGGAAAGGCGGAGGTGGCCTAGGCAAAGGTGCCTTGCTTTGGCACCACCGGCTCGGCATGTCATATGTCCCTAGACGGTTCACGCACTCTTGAGTTTCCACCTCGCTCATCAATTCATCCTCACTCATTGTTCACTGCATTCTCTACCACTCTTCAACTCAAAGGAACATCATTTTCTTGAACTCAACATCATCATCCACAATTGTTTTCTTTCGAGGCATCACATCCCGCCTCTCCCACTTCTGTTGTAAACGCACATCACATGATTGTTCCCACCCTTAGGGTTCACTACCGTGTCACTTGGTAGAGCACCTTTAGGGGAGTATTCAACGATTGAGAGATTTGGCCTAATTGCACCTCAATTCCGGAATGAGGTATTGTGGGAGCCAATTGAGCATCGGAATCTTGGTTCTTCTTCATCATTTGTCCGAACATCATTTCTATTCTTCCCATATCATTACGCCAAGAACTAGACCTTAGAGAAGGGAAAGGGGTGGATTGTTCGGTTGTTGGTCGGGGCCTTTGAAAGCCTTGCCCCGATTGCTTGTTTCTATTGTTTCGAATTGCCTTGAGCCATTGTTGTTCCAATTGTTGTTATTACCATTGCTGCCTTGGTTACCTTGATTTGTTCCCCCAATTACCGCCTTGGTTGTTGTTGTTCCAATTACCACCTTGTTGTTGATTGCCCAATTACCTTGAGGTCGCCATTGTTGGTTTGAAGAGTTGCCTCTATGCCTTGATAGTTTTAACATATTGTACCTCTTCATTTTGCTCATCATACCCTCATTTTGAAACCCATCACATCATCATCAAATTGTTCGGATTCCCTTGTTTTGTTGCCTCTTTGCCTTCTCTTGTTGGTAAGCAAATTAAACTTCCATAGCTTCACTTGGCGAGGGTTTTGGACTTGTTGCAACTGTGCCTTAGCCAATTGTTCATAGTAGTTGTCAACTCCGCTATAGCTGTCCATGGTCATGTAATCCTTTGCAAATGGAATACCGTAGGGTCACTTGGGGAACATTGGCTCTACTTTGCCATGCGGAAGAGTATCCGCCATCTCATCAAGAATCTCGCAAGCTTCTCATAAGACAACTTCATAAAATTACGCGGCCAATTGATTGACTTGCATTGATTTGTGTTATTGATGCCCCGATATGAAGGTTTGTTGATCATCCCTCGTCATATCATTTTTGGGCATTCTTTTACCATGTTCTAAACCGCTCCAAATCTCATGCAAAGGTTCCGTGGGTTTTCTTGCTTGAAAGCCAATATCTCATCTCAAGTGCGCCATAATGCCCGGGTGAGAAGAATTTTAGCAATAAATTTATCCGCCAACTCATCCCAAGTTGTGATGGAATGATTGGGGAGTCTCTCTCCAATCAATCCTTTCCCCAGTGAGAATGGGAAAAGTCTCAAACCTAAGAGCATCTTCGGAACACATTCGTTCTGTTGCTACCCCAACATGTATCCGACGAATCCTTTAGATGTTTGTAGGCGTTTTGAATTCCTTCTATTCTGTTGGTAATAATGGAACAATTCTGTTCGTAGGAACAAAGAGAAGCAGATTTATTCTATACTCGATAAGTACCAATACGCAATGGGGGAGTTGATCCCATTTTCTATGAGCGAATGAGTCCATACTTATTTATCATTAGTGTCACGACCCCAACCCCGGTCGTGATGGGGCCCAACACACTGCTAGGCAAGCCTGACCAACTAACAACCTCAACCCGTTTTCTTATAAAGTTTATTATTAGCTAACACAGTTAAAAATGCCAAAATTACCATAATAAAGGGACCTGGAACAAGAGTTAAATATAGCGGAAATTCAATTGATAATACCACTACATAGCCCGAACAGATCCGGTGTCACAAGTCTGAGCCTCTAATACAAGTTTAACAGCCTATTTCATAATCAGTCTAGGAAATATGGATAAACAAAAGGATAGAAGGGAGAGATCAGGGCTGCGAACGCCATGCAGCTACCTCGATACTCCTGGGTATGTGTTGCCCGACTGAAAATCCTCAACAGCCTCAGATGCACCTGGATCTACACGCAAGGTGCAGGGAGTAATGTGAGTACTCCGACCCAGTGAGTAATAAGCATAAATAATGACTGAGAATAAGAAATCCTGGAGAAACACAGAGTAATCTATAATGCAGCAGTATAAAACAAGTAATATGAAAGCAGTAACCAATAGAAAACGAAATATGATAATTCTGCAACAAGTAAGCAGTTAAGTGATAGATAGTAAAAGAAAAATCAACACATAGAACGGTACCCTATAGTACCCGCTGCGGCGTGCAGACCGACCCATATATTTATTCCTTTGGTAGTTGAAGACGTGGTAGAGAATGAGGTGAACAATGATGTGAGGATTGACATTGATGAGGCCGAGGTGGAAACTCAAGAGGCCGTGAACCCGTCTAGGGAACACATAATTGACATGCCGGAGCCGGTGGTGCCAAAAGCCAAGGCACCTTTGCCTAGACCACCTCCGCCTTATCCTCAAAGGCTAACCAAGCAGAAAATGAAAACTCAAGAGGCCGTGAACCCGTCTAGGGAATACATAATTGACATGCCGGAGCCGGTGGTGCCAAAAGCCAAGGCACCTTTGCCTAGACCACCTCCTCCCTATCCTCAGAGGCTAGCTAAGCAGAAAAGTGATAATCAATTCAAAAAGTTCATTGACATGATGAAGAGCTTATCCATCAACGTGCCTTTGGTGGAGGCTTTAGAGCAAATGCCTGGGTATGCAAAATTCATGAAAGATTTGGTTACGAAGAAAAGATCAATGGACTGCGAAACAATCAAGATGACCCACCAAGTTAGTGCCATAGTACATTCAATGGCCCCGAAATTAGAGGCTCCTGGTGCTTTCACTATCCCTTGCACCATTGGTAGTGCAGACTTTGCCAAAACTTTATGTGATCTTGGGGCAAGCATCAAGCCCTTCTCAGTTTTCAAGACTCTAGGTATTGGGCCATCAAGGCCAACTTCCATAAGATTACAGATGGCAGATAGATCAATGAAACGTCCTTTGGGTATAGTTGATGATGTGCTTGTCCGGGTGGACAAATTCATTTTTCCTGCGGACTTTGTGATTTTAGATTGTGAGGTGGACTATGAGGTCCCAATTATTCTAGGGAGACCTTTCCTTGCAACGGGGAAGGCATTGGTTGATGTTGAAGCGGGTGAACTAACTTTCAGGGTAGGTGATGAGAAGGTCGTCTTCCATGTTTGCAAATCCTTGAAGTAGCCCAATAGCACCGAGGTGTGCTCATTTGTGGACATTGTCACAGCTTTGATAGTGGATGACACAAGTTTTATGATCAACGTGGAGGATCCCCTTGAGGCCGTGCTATTAAATCTTGATATCAATGATGATGCAAGCAGAGTGGAGTGTGTCAATGCCTTACATGGGATGGGCTCTTATTCCTATGAGCCAAGAAAATTATCTTTGGATCTTGAAAATCGGAAAACTCCACCAACCAAACCATCAATTGTGGAGCCACCGGTGTTAGAGTTGATGCCACTTCCTCCACACCTCAGGTATGAATTCTTAGGCTCTAATTCAACTTTACCAGTTATTCTTTCCTCTTGTCTTACTAACATGCAGGTTGATGCCACATTGGCGGTGCTTCAAATGCGAAAAAGGGCAATTGGATGGACTCTGGCGGACATTCGGGGAATAAGCCCCGCATTTTGTATGCACAAAATTATCTTGGAGGATGATGCAAGGCCTTCCTTAGAACATCAAAGGAGGCTCAATGAGGCAATGTAAGAAGTGGTGAAAAAAGAGGTGATCAAGTGGCTAGATGCAGGTGTGGTGTATCCAATCTCCGATAGCTCATGGACTTCTCCGGTGCAATGTGTGCCGAAGAAAGGTGGGATGACTGTGGTGACTAATGAAAACAATGAACTTATTCCCACTCGGACGGTTACCGGATGGCGGGTATGCATGGACTATCGGAAGCTAAACAAGGTGATCCGAAAGGATCATTTCCCTTTGCCATTCCTTGACCAAATGCTTGACCGTCTTGTGGGGCGAGCCTTTTATTGATTTTTAGATGGGTATTCGGGCTATAATCAAATCTTAATTGCCCCGGAGGACCAAGAGAAGACCACTTTCACATGCCCATATGGTACATTTGTTTTTTCTCCGATGCCGTTCGGGTTGTGCAATACTCCGGCGACCTTCCAATGATGCATGATGGCTATTTTCACCGACATGGTGAAAGACATATTGGAGGTCTTTATGGATGATTTTAGTGTGGTTGGTGATTTCTTTGAAGAGTGTTTAGGAAATTTGGATAGAGTCTTGGCCCGATGTGAAGAAACTAATCTCGTTCTCAATTGGGAAAAATGCCATTTTATGGTTGAAGAAGGTATAGTGTTGGGTCACAAGATTTCTAAGCATGGGATTGAGGTAGACAAGGCTAAAATCGAGGTGATTTCAAGACTTCCTCCCCCCACTTCTGTCAAAGGGGTGAGGAGTTTCCTTGGGCATGCCGGGTTCTACCGGCGGTTTATCAAAGATTTCTCGAAGGCTGTAAATCCCCTTTGCAAGTTGCTAGAGAAAGATGCTAAGTTTGTTTTTGATGAAAAATGCATGGAGGCCTTTGAACTTCTAAAGCACAAGTTGACCACCACCCCGATCATTACCGCACCCAATTGGAGTTTGCCCTTCGAACTAATGTGCGATGCAAGTGACGTTGCGGTTGGGGCGGTGTTGGGCCAACGAGTGAGCAAAATGTTCCATCCCGTGTACTATGCAAGTAAGACTATGAATGAAGCTCAACGGAATTACACGGTGACGGAGAAGGAATTGTTGGCCATTGTGTTTGCCATGGAAAAATTTAGGCCATATCTTATGGGGGCCAAGGTAATTGTGCACACCAACCATGCCGCCTTTAGGTATTTGATGACCAGGAAAGATTCCAAGGCAACATTGATGAGATGGGTGTTACTTCTTCAAGAGTTTGACTTAGAAATAATGGACCAGAAGGGAAGTGAAAACCAAGTTGCGGACCATTTGTCCCGCTTGGAAGAGGAAGGAAGGCCATGTGACGGCCTAGAGATAAATGATATATTCCCCGACGAACAACTTCTTTCCGTATCAATGAGTGACATGCCATGGTTCGCGGACATCGCCAATTTCATTGTAACTGGAATTGTTCCGTGTGAGCTCTCTTCTAACCAAAGGAAGAAGCTCAAACGGGATAATTTGGATTTCTACTGGGATGATCCGTACTTGTTTAAGATTTGCACGGATGGTGTGATTCGAAGGTGTGTCTCGGAGGGTGAGCAATTGAGTATTTTGGAGGCTTGTCATTCCTCCCCCTATGGTGGCCATCATGGAGGGGTGAGGACGGCTTAGAAAGTTTTGAGTTGTGGTTTCTATTGGCTGACTTTGTTTAAAGATGCGAGTGATTTAGTAAAGAGATGTGATCAATGCCAACGAGCGGGCGGGATTTCCAAGAAAGGCATCTTAACACAATTCTTGAGGTTGACATCTTTGATGTTTGGGGTATTGATTTTATGGGCCCTTTTGTTAGCTCGTGTGGGAACACTTACATTCTTGTAGCAGTGGATTATGTGTCAAAATGGGTTGAGGCCGTGGCCTTGCCCAACAATGAAGCCAGGAGTGTGGTGGCATTTCTTAAAAAGAGCATTTTCACAAGGTTTGGTACACCCCGGGCAATCATTAGTGATGGAGGATCGCATTTTTGTAATAGAGCCTTTGATGCTTTGCTTCCAAGTATGGTGTCAACCACAAAGTCTCTACACCTTATCATCCTCAAGCAAGTGGCCAGGTTGAAGTGTCTAACAGGGAGATCAAGAGCATTTTATCCAAAACTGTCAATGCTAATAGGACCGATTGGTCTAAAAAGTTAGATGATGCTCTATGGGCCTACTGGACCGCTTACAAGACCCCAATTGGTATGTCACCGTATCGGTTGGTGTTTGGGAAAGCATGTCACCTACCAGTGGAATTGGAGCATAAGGCCATGGAGGAAGCTTAATCTTGAGTGGGATGTTGCGGCCAATCTTCGTGTTGAACAACTCAATGAACTTGATGAATTCCGGTTCCATGCATACTCTAGTTCGTCCTTGTACAAGGATAAGATGAAGTACCTTCATGACAAATATGCTCGTGGAAAGGAGTTCAATGTTGGTGATTTAGTCCTCTTGTTCAATTCTCGTCTAAGGTTGTTTCCGGGAAAGTTGAAATCTAAGTGGAGTGGTCCATTTGAAGTTGTGTGTGTGACCCCATTTGGTGCTCTAGATTTGAAGAACAAAAGTCGTGAAGTTTTTAGAGTGAATGGCCACCGTGTCAAGCATTATCTTGGAAAGATTGATGATAGCCATGTGGTGGCTGTTGTTCATTTGAAATGATGTGATGGTAACCAGCGCGTGCCGCGACGTTAAATCAGGCGCTTTTGGGAGGCAACCCATGTCTTTTTCGTCTTGTTTTCTTTGATTTTCTTTGTAGTTTAGGTTTGATTTTTGGACAAATTGGTTGTGAGATGTCGCAGGGATTGTGTTGATGCAATGCAAAATATTTTGGAAAAATTGAACAGTCTTTGAAGTTGCCAGTGCGGCTGCATTGCACTTTGTGCGGTCCGCACTGGTGAAAGCCAAGTGAGGTGCTCTCTGAAGTTTGCCACCGCGGCTGCATCCCATTTAGTGCGGTCCGTGGTGGACCTCCGCGGTCGCGGTCTGTTTTGTGCGGACCGCGGAGTTTGCCTTCTCAAACTTCTTTTGAACAAACCCAGCACGGTCCGCGGTTCGTTTTGTGCGGCCGCACTGGTAGGTAAGGCTGGGTCCCACTAGTTTTCTATAAATAGACCTTAGGGGTCACCGGTTACACTTTTCAAAATTTTAACACTCAGAACCCTAAAAGTTACTGTTCACCTTCTCTATTGCACGAAAATCCTTACTTATATTGAATACTTGCATTCCAGCTTCACATCTGGTAACATTTCATCCATTTTTGTTTGTTTAATTTTATAATTTCTTTTTATTTTCATGACCAGCAGCCCATAGCTTCTTCTTCTTCCTGTTTTTTTTTTCTCTATTTGATTAGCTTAGGTTAGTTTTAAATGCTTGTTTTTGTGTGTTTGATGTGCATAATGAGTGGGAAATTGAGTAGGGACAAAGTAGGTGATGACTTGAACAATATTGCAAAAAAATTTGGAACCCTAACTCAGTGCCTGAACTAAGCACCCTCCGTGGACCGCGGTCGCTTTAGTGCGGTCCGCGGTGATGCGGTCCGCGGTACCAATTTGTGCGGACCGCGGTGTTGATTTTATAGGAAAGTGACTTCTTGCCAAGCGCGGCCGCATTGCACTTTGTGCGGTCCGCGCTGGCCCACCGCGGCCGCGATACCACTTCGTGCGGGCCGCGGTGGAGAGATTCAGAGAGGTGGTTTTCTAGACCCTACCCCAATGCGGACCGCGGTGGCTTTTGCGCGGTCCGCGGTGCCTCCAGTGCGGCCGCACTCCTGTTTGTGCGGGCCGCGGTGCACTGTGTCTGCAACATGTTCTGCAACTTTTGGGCTTCTATTCTGCAATTCATTTTTCATCTGTTTCACTGCCTGTGCTTAGACTAACAACGTTAGATGTGTGTGCTTGCAGACAATGGTAAAACAAAGAGGAAAGGGCTCCAAACAACCCGGCAGAGGTGACTCCTCCCGGGGAGGCAAAGGCAAGATGATAAAACTCACTCCCCAAGTTCGGGAAAGCATAAAAAAGACAAGGAAGCTAATAAAAGCTGCAGACAGAGCTGCTTCTCATTCTTCGGGGAGTGAGTACGTGCCTTCACAGGATGTCTCTTCAGATTCCATTCCCACTCATGTCCCTGACTGGCCCGGAAGGTTTAGACTGACTGATGATACTCCTCCGCCATCACCCACTGTCCGACAGCCAATCAATGTTGTGCATGAGTCATCTGAGGGCTCGGCATCCGGTAGTGGGGACTACTCCACCTCCCCCACAGCTTCTTTGTCTGGGGAGAGTGCAGAAGGAGGCGAGGAGGAGGTTCAAGGTGCTAGAGAGGTGCAGGGGGTGGTGAACCTCAGGTTGGGGGTGTTGACCGAACTAGAAATCCCACAGCTTGGGAGGATAGGTTCGTCAGTCAGGTAGCGTTCCACAAGTTTAGGGAATGGTGGCCACTACGAAAGCTGATTCTTGAGAGGAGTTTTATTGAGCGAGACCTTCTTCCCCTACACCCAAATGTGCATAGACAGTTTCAAACTCGAGTGGGTTGGGCGCATTTTCGGAGTGAATGTGTAAAGGCAAATGAGCACATGGTCAAGGAGTTCTATAGCAATGTGGCCCTCACATCTTGAAGGGCACTAAAGTGACCAAAGTGCGGAACAAAAAGGTGATATTTACTGGGAAGGCACTCAATGAATACTTGGGATTCATTGAAGAAGATGAGAACCTTTACAATGAAAAGTTGGCAATGGGCGAAGAGGTTCGTCCGTGGTTAGCTTCATACCTGGCAATCCCGGGTACTGTTCCAGAGTGGTTGCAAGCAGGGACCAAAATATTTCGGAAGACCTTTAACTTTGAGGCTAGGGGGTGGTTGACTTTTGTGTGCAGTCGGCTAGACCCCACTACCCATGATCAGACTATTCCACTTGCCCGGGTTGTTCTTGTTGCATCTATTATGGCGGGATACCCTATCAATATGGGCAATGTTATGTCCCGCCTCATTTCCGTAGTAGGGCTTGAGCATGACCGGAACAATCCTTTTCCCAACACCCTCACTATGTATTTCCGGGACCTAAAGGTGGAGAAGAGACCTTTTGATATCAAGGTCAACCCTGTGGCTCCGTTTTCGTGGTACAGTTTGAAGGGGCCAGACAACCCCAAGGACAAGAATTACAAGCCGCCTGCCTCTACTCCAACTGGCCAGTCTGAAGAGCCGGTTGCGGTGAGCTCTCCGTTGAGCCCACTTCCACTGAGCCTGCCTCCACCACCGTTGAGTTGCCTCCGGGACCTTCCACTACTGCTGGTCCTTCTACTTCAGCTGGCCCGGGGATTCCGTCTTCCCGGGCCCATCCTATCACTGCCCACCAGCTGAGCCAGGCACTTCATAGCTTGAACAACTGGATGTCAGCTGCGTCATCCAAGTTGTCTACACTGTCTTCTACCATTGCGGCTCAGTCAGCACCACAGCCAGCACAGATTCCACAGTCCATTGAGGACACATTGAAGAAGATCCTGGAGAACCAGGAAAAGATCATCAGTACTCAGGATGCCTTGTCTAAGGAAGTGGATTGACACGGCAAGGCTCTGAAGGAGCTTGCCAGGGAGCACAGGAAACTACGCAAAACACGGGCTTTCAAGGAGTCTATGAAGGAGCTTAGAGCAGATGTGGACAAGCTGAAGGCAGACCAGCTACCCTTAAACTTGCTATTTGAGGATCCAGCTCCAGCAACAGTACCAGCAGCAGAGCCACAGCAGGAGCAGACACAGAGGTTTCCTAGGAAGAAGAGGAAGCTCCCTAGTGCAGATGAGGCGATCATCTAGTTGGCGGACCCACCGGAGGTTTCCTCCAGTCAGCCACAGGATGTTCCTGATATTCAGCCCGTCCAGGTCCAGGCCCCAGTCCCAGCAGCTGAGCAGCCAGTCTGAGGTTCCCGCGCATACAGAGGACCCGGGGACCACTCATGATCCCATGCAGACGGACACGGCTTAGGGAGTCTTCATATCCTTTCCCTATACTTTTTTATGCTTATTTTTGCTTTAGTTGGCATTGGGGACAATGCCAGCTTTTATTCGAGGGGGTGCGCCCTTCATTTTTGGATGACTGTAAATATAGATACTATTTTATGCTTTCTTTTTATTTTCTATTGGTCTGTATATAACTTTACATTTAGTTACTTTCATCGTACTTTTTATCTTCCTTTTGGTCTGTATATAAAGTTACATTATTGTATATATTCATCCCCCGTTGTATATTCATTCCCCGTTTGTACATATTCATTCTATTTTCTATTTTTCGTAAAAAAATTTCGTTTTTAGCTTCTTATATAGGCTCTTAGCTTTTTGTTTTGTTTTGACGCTTTTAATAAGCCTTTGGTTTTCTTAATGCCACGGTTCTTTCCAAAGGTGGAGTATTGTGTGAACCGGGTGGCTCTTCCCAGTGGTAGATGGCGTGACAATCTTCTTAAGGGTTTGAGTCCGTTTTTGTTTTTCTTGTTTTTGGTAGTTTATAGTTAAGGGTACCTCAAGCAAAGCTTCACTTGGGCCTAACACATTTGCCTTTGATCCCATGGTCAAAGACAAGTGGTTGTGTTTAGGATGGTGAAAGTAGCGACCTTGAGACTCTTGTGTTGACCGAACAATCATCATGTGGTCTTTCGGACTATTGTGTGCTCAATCGCGTCTAAGGTTGTTGTGGGCCCCTGACTCTATGTCTTTAGCAATCCTTTAGCTTGTGTGGTGAGAAATCGAATTGCAAGTCCAAGTCCCGAGCTATTGGACTAGAACTTGCCCTGAATGTTTGTTGAGGCGAAATCTTGAGTGAAATTTGACTTGAGAAGTGATTATAGGCTCTCCTTGATGCAAATGACATTTTGAACGATTCCATAGCCTACCAATAATATGATCCCTAGTTAACCCCTTTTGAGCCTTAGACCTTTTTCTTTCAAGAACCATGTTACAAGCATATACCCGTTCTAAAAGATACCCTCTCTTGGCACCCGACCTTTCCTTGAGCACATGGCAAAAGTATAAGTTTGGGGGGGGAGACGAGGGGTGCAACAAAGTGGTAAAAAGGCACAAAAGTGAAGTAGAAAAGGAAGAAAAAAAAGAAAGTACAATGTGAAAAGGAATAAAAAGGGATTCAAGAAAAGCAGTGAAAAAGAAAGAATGGTGTGAAAAGTTGAAAAAGGAGAAAAGATTTGAAATGCATAAGAAAGAGTGACAATGAGTCTCTCTAACCCCTTGGAAAGAGGTGAAATGACTCAAAGAGTCAAGTGAATTGTGCCAAATGAATCAAAAAAAGTGCTTAAGGGAAGATGGAACCCACTTAGAACAAAACATTTCCTACCCTAAACCAAAAGCCTTCACAATGACTCCACAAAAAGCCCTATATAATCTTGAGTTGAATGAAGCTTACATTAGTGGAAACTTACATAAGGGGCAAGCATATGGTACCTAGAGCCGGACTTGTGACCTTTTCTTGAGAGAGATGAGTGGATTCCCATTAACCTCGGTTTGTGTGCCAATACTCTAAAAGGTGAGGTTTGCTTAGGGAGAGTTGAGGATGTGTGAGTTTGGGTTCCACAATGACCAAAGTAATTGAGAGAGTTCTTTGATGTAATGAGTCAACTCTTGATGCTCTTGTGTCTCACTTGACCCATGGTTTTTCAAAGGTCAAATGTTGTTAATGATGCATTCGTACTGAGGGCAATTGTTAGTCCCAATTGATGCTTGTTGAGGTTACTTTAGGATAGCTGGAAATTCTTGGATTTTAGCTTAAGGGATGGGTCTTATTTTGTTTGCTTGAGGACAAGCAAAAGCTTAAGTTTGGGGGAGTTGATAACTAGGGATTTTAACGTATTTTACGCTCCTTCTTGCTTACTCTTTGGTTATGAATTGTTACAAAATAGTCCCAAAAGGCTCATAAGTGTGCTTGATTGCAGGTTTGATCGACAAAGCAACGAAACGTCAAAGATCGGCTCAAGGGGAGTGAAACCTGCTCAAGTATAAAAGACAAGGCAAACTAAGGGCAAAATGGCCTAGTGCGGCCGCATTCGACTTTGTGCGGTCCGCACTAGGTAGGTTCAGAGAGATGGCTAAAATGGGCTTAAGGCAACGCGGCCGCAGTACACGTTTCGCGGTCCGCGGTGAAGACTCCGCAGCCGCACTACCGTTTGGTGCAGTCCGCGGAAGAGAGATTCAGAGAGGTGAATTCTGCCTTGATCCAAGCTGCGCGGTCCGCGGTCATATCAATGCGGACCGCAGTAGAGACCTCCGCGGCCGCGATCCATTCTACGCGGTCCGCGGAGCCCAAGTTCAGAGAGCCCAGAGTTGAAATTCAAGAGCCTAGTGCGGCCGCGGTCCATTTCATGCGGCCCGCACTGACCCCGCAGGGGTATTTTTGTCCAATTTTTCCAGCCTAGTATAAATAGAACATTTACCATTTTTAGGTCATCAGTTATTTTATTTCAGCAGCTGCGCTCGTGGGAACTTCATCTGTAGCCATTTTTGGCATCTTAGCTTCAAATTAACGATAGATTCTTGTATTTTAATTTAGCATTTAATTAATATGTCTTGTTCTTCATCTATTTCTTTATTTTCTTCTTCAAGCATGAGTAGCTAAACCCATTAGCTAGGGTTGTGGCTCAACCCTAGTGTGGGTAATTGATGGGTGTTGCCATCTAGGGTTAGATTGACTATGGGTGTTTGCTATTTGGGTTGATTTTATGTTTTAACCTATGAATTGGTGGTTGCAAACACTGATTTGAACTTTGTTGATTTGACTCTTCTTGAGAAAGAGAGTCTAAGTCTCCAAAATTGACCCAACAAGGAATTGGGATGGACTCATGAGAAATGATAGTCCCAATTGACGGGTTAAACCTCGAAAGAGTAATCACCCTACTTGAACCCTAGTTGCTTGATCTAATTTGCCTACCCATTTGGTCTCGAGAGAGTCAATTGGGCAAAATCACTTTCTCTACCGAGAGGTGTGAGAGTGGGTAAAATTTTGCAACGGTTATAGCATAAGCCCCAATTATATCAATCGAACCTTAGTAACATCTACCCGTCAATTAACCACCTAGGTGATGTCACGACCCTAGTGCCTTTCTCCCCATTAGATACAACCTTAGCAACTATTTCGTAGCATAATCTAGTTTCAATTAGTAGTTTGATAATAGTAGTTTATAATTGAAAAACCCAAAAATGCTGGAAGTGACATATAGGACAATTACACGACTCTAGTCTAGATAGATACCCAGCTCCAATTTCTAGCTCTCTGAGGAATTCGATCCCGACCCTCATATCAGGTAAAAGCTATTGCGACCCTCTCTTCCTACTTTATAGTAGTGTGGAGTTGGCAGCGATCATACGCAGACCTTACCCCTACCCCAATGGGGTAGAGAGGTTGTTTCCAATAGACCCTCGGCTCAAGCAGACGAAAAAGATAATATATCTGTACCAATAACAAAAAGCATAGAAATAACAACAGCATCATAAGTACCAACAAATAGATGAAAAATAATAACAGTAACACGTAAGAAAGGCTCGGTACTATGAAAAGTGAAGGAAAAGTGTGGACACAACAATAACCACTAGCACTCTAGGACACAGCCCTATCAGACTAGCAGACTAGCTCCACTACCTCCTAACCTACAACCCTAATGTTAGACCTCCACACCTTCCTATCAAGGGTCATGTCCTCGGAAATGTTTCCTTCTGATTAGAAAAATAAAATCTCAACTTATATTTTTTGTTTTGACGCTGAAATGTACTAGTTAATAGAATGTGCATTCTCAATCATTAGAAAAGAAAATGGTATAAGTACTTATTTTCTTTCTTCCTCTTCTTGCCTTGTATGTTGGCTTCCTTTTAAGTTTTACATTTTCCTTGGCAGGTCAGATTCTTAATAGATTGCTATAGTTTTACTTCCTAGGGATTTCTTTTTATCTTATGGTTGTATATGAACTGATTCTTTTAAACCTATCAGGGTTATCTGACTGCACTTCCACATTTTATGCACTTATTAAAATTATAAGAAGCAGGCGCCCTACAATGCAAAAGAATGTGATTGACTGATTCTGATTTTTACTTCACAAAAATCACGTCTGCTGCACAAGCTGTAACTTCTTTTCTGCAAATTATCGTGGGTTAAGCGTGCATTGTGTACAGCAGTCAATACAAAGCCAAGCCACTTTTGGTGGTGCTTTTGTTTCCATATCGTCCTCAAGCCTAATTCCACTTGTTCCCAAACTGTCTAACTTTGCAGTAAGTTATAGAGTGATCTTATTGAAAACTAACCATCTCTGCCCACTGTAGGGTGCCCCTCTAATTTGTACACTAATTAACATGTATAAGGAGTTCTAGTAGTGGCATTACTCTACTGTTCTCCCGGTCATTGATTCTCCTTTAAGTTGGAAAATCCAATTCCCTTCACTTAGACATTCTGCACTAATGCTTTTCTTGTACTCGCCAGCACATACGGGTCAGTGGATATACCTTACAGTCTGGGATTGTCTATCCATTTATTTATCTTCTTTTATTTGTTCAATTGGCCATCGCCTATTTTGTTTGACCTTGTCCATGGATTTCTCCCATAGGCTTATTCTAAGCCATGACATCATGAATGGACTAACTGGTTTGGTGCACTAGTCGTATCCTTTATCATATATACTTATGTTTACTCTTTTCTTAGAAGAATTAGTTTGATGAATTCCTGCAATTATACTGTAACTTGAGTGACCTTATATGTGTAACAATTATCTTCTTGATTGCTGCACAGAAGGAAACTAACATTTGGTGGGTGTTTTAACTTATGTGCTGAAAATCCTTGTGGTTCATCAGGATTTCTGGCCAAAATTCTTCTGATCATCATAACATGTCGGTTAGAAAATTCATCATCACATTTTTGCTTCAAAATTCATCCAAATGACTTCAGATTTGATATACAACTATTTAATACCAACCCTGACAATTTTTTATTGTTAGATTCAACCTAAACCTTCAAAAATTAATAGATCCACTTTGTTTTCTTCAATAATTTCTTTTTCAAGCTCAATAAAATCCAACGATGGTATTTTCAATTTTCTCCAACCAAACCACTTCAAATCATTTAGGATAGACAATAAAGGCTCAATGGAACATTGCGTCATTACCCACTCAATTAATATATCCACTTTGGTTCATGCATGTTCTTTCTTAATTAATTGTCTTTGCTTAACATTTTCCTGTACATTATCACTTCAAAAAAACTTTTAAGTGAATGACGGCAGTAAAAGAATCGAGATCGTCAGTATTTGTTCTTCAAGTTCTTTTTTTTAACATTTCATGAATCTCTTTTAATGCAGCCTTGGTGGGAAAAGGATTCTTAGCAAAAGGCATCATGTTAGACCTGTTGTTACTAGGGTCTATAACCGCAGAAAGAAGGGTGAAAATAAGGCTTAAATGTAATTGTTTTATTTATTTTTTATTATGTATCTGTATTGGTAGTAGTTACCTAGCAGTTAACTAGCAGTTCAGGCAGTTATTTGTGTTATATTATATTAGGAAGAAGGGAAGACAGGCAATTTATTCTATAATATTTTCTCTGGCAGATTTGGAGGTTAAGGTTCCTCAAATACCTTGGTTGTTAGGTGTATTAATGTTCTAATTGTTGTTTGTTTCTCTGTAGAACTTATTCTGTTTGTTGGTAGCAATAAAGAATAGTTGAAGTGTTGTTCCGTGTTGCAAATTCACTTATTATAGTTAGGAGAAATTCTGGTTTCCTAACATTTTTGGTATCAGAGCCTTTATGGTTTCAACCAGAATGGAAGGACGAATTGAAGGGTTAGAGAAAACAATGAATGAAGTACAAGAGGAGATTGGGGCAGTACGGGATTACCTAGGCCAGTTACAGGAGTGGTTGCAGAAAAATGATGAACACGATGCTGAAATTCTTCAACTTATGAAGGGAAATCCGACAAATCAGGTAGATCCAACGAAAGAGGCAGAAATGATGGCAAAAAATAGCGGCAATCAGGGAGGCAATGGACAACGTGAGGGGGTTCAACCACAATTTCTTGATGAAACACGTCCTAGAAGGCTAGAATTACCCTTATTCTCCGGTGATAATCCATATGAGGGGTTTAATAGAGCAGAGCGTTATTTTCATTTCAATGGCATTGATGACAAGGATAAATTGGAGGTTGCTGTTGTTTGTATTGAAGGAAGAGCCTTAAATTGGTTCTAGTGGTGGGAGACAAGAACTCCAGTTGTCACATGGGATGTGTTTCGAGTAGCCATACTCCAACGATTTACTCCATCACAGTTGGGGAACTTATACGAAGTTTTGATAGGGTTGCAACAAACTAGAAGCGTGGCCCAACACAGAGAAGACTTTGAACTACTCTTAGCACCCTTGAAAGATGCCGACGATGAGGTTTTGATGGGAATATTGATCAATGGTTTGCGAGAGGAGATCAAAGCAGAATTGCGTCTTAGCAAATTGGGAACACTAACCCAAATAATAGACCAAAGCCTACGTATTGAAGAGAAGAATTGGGCTCTCAGCCAAGCACATTTGCCAAGACATATGCGTATGGCACTTCCTAGGGGTCCAACCCATTTCCCTGTGACTGACAACAACCGAACAGGAAGCACTACAAGTCCTCATGTGCGTGTAGCCACAGCACCCTTTAACTTTACACGTACAGCTGTTACAACAGTACCACGACAATTTCACGAGCAAAGCGAGGAGAAATCGTGCCGGCAGCACCACAAACTTCTGCAAGGCGTGGAGGAGCATACAAAAGGCTATCTGATGCAGAATATCAAGATAAATTGAGAAAAGGGCTTTGTTTTTGATGCGATAAAAATATGGCCCTAATCACCGGTGCAATTTAAAACAGTTAAATCTACTTATTGTGGCAGTAGGGGATGACCAAGAAGGAGGCATAGATGAGCAAATGGAGGAAGTAATAAGCGCAGGGATAGACCAATTAAATGCTCTAGGACAGACGGAACCACAAAAGTTAATGCAGTTGTCTTTGCACTCTATTGCAGGATTTACCTCAAAAAAGTCCTTGAAAGTATGGGGAACAATATTGGGAAAGAAGGTTATTGTGTTGATTGATAGCGGAGCATCAACAAATTTTATCTCTCGCATAGTTGCTGAAGCATTAAGGTTAAAACAAATAGAAACAAAGCCGTTTTTGGTAGAAGTGGGGAATGGACAGCATGTAAAAAGCATGGGAAGCTGCAAATAAGTGGAATAATGGATTGATGAAATGCGGGTAATACAGGATTATTTTCTTTTTGATTTGGGCAATGCCGATGTAGTGTTAGGAATCGAGTGTCTAGAGACTTTGGGGGATATCCAAGCCAATTTCAAAATATTGGCGCTGAAATTTGAAATAGAGAGGCAAACACGAGTTGTTCGAGGCGACCCCTCATTGTGCAAATCGGTGGCTTCACTCAAAAATCTATTTAAAGCCTTGTAAAAAGATGCAGAAAGGTATTATGTTGATCTGAATGAGTTAACACCAAGGGAAGAACAAGAAATTTGGAATTGCAGCAATTACTTGAAGAATTTGGAACGTTATTTGAGGAACCAAAAGGGTTGCCACCTAGTAGAGCCATAATCATGCAATCCAACTTAAAACGGGAACCAATCCGCCCAATATTTGTCCATATCGTTACCCCCATTACCAAAAAAATGAGATTGAGCGAATTGTAAGGGAAATGCTAGTAGCTAGTATCATCCAGCCAAGTACAAGTCCTTTCTCTAGTCCAGTATTGCTAGTTCGCAAAAAAGATGGTAGTTGGCGATTCTGCGTGGATATCGGGCCCTTAATAAGATTACTATTCAAGAAAAATTTCCAATTCCAGCAATTGATGAGTTATTAGATAAGCTTGGGGGTGCCACTATATTCTCGAAATTGGATCTAAGATCCGGGTATCATCAAATCCAGGTTTGTAAGGAGGATGTAGCGAAGACAGCTTTTCGTACACATGAAGGCCACTATGAATTTTTGGACTGACCAACGCTCCATCTACTTTTCAAGCCTTGATGAATGATATATTTCGTCCTTACTTACGTAATTTGTATTGGTCTTTTTTGATGACATATTAGTTTATAGTGCAAATTTTGCTACTCATTTAGATCATTTGCGGGAGGTGCTGCAAATTTTAAAACTTCATAACTTGGTCAGAGAAAATGTCATTTTGGACAGCAACAACTGGAGTATTTGGGGCATATTATTTCAGCAGATGGAGTTTCATCAGATCCTTCCAAAATAACAAGTGGTTAATTGGACAATTCCCAAAGATGTTAAAGGTTTGAGAGGATTTTTGAGACTTACTGGTTACTACAGGAAGTTTCTTCGTGACTATGGGAAGATAGCTAGGCCACTCACACAATTTCTCAAGAAAGATGCTTTTAGTTGGAATAATGAAGCTCAATTAGCTTTTGATTCTCTTAAGCAGGCTATGGTCACTTTGCCGGTTTTGGCACTACCGAATTTTAACAAGGTGTTTGTGCTTGAGACTTGGGACTGGAGCTGTCATAATGCAAGAAAGATGGCCCATTGCTTTTCTCATCCAAGGACTCTTTATTCGAGCACAATCTAAATCAGTATATGAGAGAGAGTTAATGGCTATAGTTTTAGCTGTACAAAAGTGGCGTCATTACCTAATGGGTCGACATTTCATTATCCAAACGGACCAAAGAAGTCTCCAATTTCTCATGGGCCAGCATGTCATGGCTGAAGAGCAACAAAAATGGGTCAGCAAATTTGATTTTGAGATTCAATATCGGCCAGGTTGTGAGAATAAGGCAGTTGATGCTTTGTCCTGCCAGTTTCATTTCATGGCCTTTTCTGTTTTACACAACAGTACCTTAGATGATCTTGTCACATAAATTCAACAAGATGATCAACTTAGTCAAGTGACACAAGATTTGCTTCGAGATCCAGCTTCACAACCGAATTATGCTTTAAAAAATGGCTGCCTATTTTTCAGAAGTCAGTTGGTGATTCCCCATTCTTCTTTACACACTGCTATGCTCCTTAAAGAATTTCACCCCTCACCTACAGGTGGTCATTCAGGTTTTTTCCGGACATACAAGCGTATCTCACAGGTGTTGTATTGGAAAGGAATTAAAAGGGAAGTACAAAACTTCGTGGCTAATTGTGAAGTTTGCCAATAGAACAAGTATGAAGCCCTTAGTCCCGCTGCTTGTTGCAACCATTGCCTATTCCTACCAAAGTTTGGGATGATATTTCTATAGATTTCATCAGTGGATTACCAAAAGCAATGGGGTACAATACTATACTAGTTGTGGTGGACCGTTTCACCAAATATAGCCATTTTCTTCTCATATCTCATCCATATACAGCAAAAAGTGTTGTTGAGCTGTTTGTTCGTGAGGTTGTACGACTACATGGATTTCCCAAATCTATTATTGCAGATCGAGATCGGGTTTTTATCGGCCAATTTTCTAGGAATTATTTAAATTGTCTGGCACTAACCTCAAATTAAGCTCAGGTTATCACCCTCAAACCGACGGTCAAACTGAGGTTATCAATCGCTCATTGGAGACTTATTTACGATGTTTTGCAGGGGCACATCCAAAACAGTGGCCAAAATGGATTCCTTGGGCTGAATTTTGGTTTAATACCACTTACCATGGTTCCACCAAGATGACTCCCTTTAGAGCGTTATATGGACGAGATCTTCCTTCCTTGTTGAGGTTCACTGATGAAATTTCTGCTGTCGAAGAGGTCAACTAGCAGCTTGTTGCTCGCAACACAATTCTGGATGAACTCAAAGTCAATCTGACCCATGCTCAAGTTCAAATGAAACTTTATGTTGATGCTAAGCGTCGTGAAGTTGTATTTCAGCCTGGTGATTTGGTTTATCTTCACATGCAACCTTTCAAGCTTCGCTCTCTTGCTAAAAAGGTTAATCAGAAATTAAGTGCTGGTTACTATGGGCCATATACTGTCTTGAGCAAAATTGGTGAAGTTGCTTATCGCCTTGGTTTACCCCCTCATTCACTGGTGCATCCCGTATTTTATGTTTCTTGGCTAAATCGTGTTGTGAAAGATTCTACTCCAGTTCAGCAGCTCCCTCCTTTCTTGTCCGAAGAACTTGAAATGCAAGTGCAACCTAAAAGTGTAGTTGATTGTCGGACACTCTTGAATGGCTCCCAAGAAGTTTTGATTAAGTGGAAGGACTTACCAGACTTTGAGAACACTTGGGAATCCTATGAAGTCATTGATGCGCAGTTTCCTCATTTTCACCTTGAGGACAAGTTGAAACTTGTTGGGCCGAGTATTGTTAGACCTGCTGTTACTAGGGTTTATAACCACATAAAGAACGGTGAAAATAAGGCTTCAATATAACTGTTTTATTTATTTATTATTATGTATCTGTATTGGTAGTAGTTACCAGCAGTTAACTAGCAGTTCAAGCAGTTATTTTGTGTTATATTATATTAGGAAGAAGGGAAGACAGGCAATTTATTCCGTAGTATTTTCTTTGGCAGATTTGGAGGTTAAAGTTCCTCAAAATACCTTGGTTGTTAGGTGTATTAATGTTCTAATTGTTGTTTGTTTCTCCGGTAGAACTTATTTTGTTTGTTGGTAGCAATAAAGAATAGTTGAAGTGTTGTTCTGTATTGCAAATTCACTAATTACAGTTAGGAGAAATTCTGGTTTCCTAACACATCACCTTTGAAAACTATGCGGCACCAAGCAAGCACCAAGCGGTGGCTCTTCTGAGCAATTCAGACCTATCGGCTTTCTACAATGCAGCTTTGTTGCATACCAGAACACCCTCTACGTCCATTCCCTCCAATTTTATCGCAACTGCGACGTTTATGGAACAGTCGACTTCATCTTCGGTAACACAGCCATAGTTCTCCATAACTGTAACTTGTACGCCCGCAAACCAGACCTGAATCAGAAGAACTTGTTCACTGCCCAAGTAAGAGAAGATCAAAACAAGAATACTGGGATTTCAGTCCTAAACTGCAAAGTGGAAGTTGTTGCGAATTTGATTCCTGTACAATCATCGTTCAAGAACTGTCTAGGACGTCCCTGGAAAGAATATTCGAGAACTGTCTTCTTCAGTCGTACATTGGCAACTTAATAGTCTGCTTTATGGTTGGAATTGAGTGGTGATTTTGCATTGAAGACACTTTATGGTGATTACATGAAGAGAGGACCAGGTTCAAATACTAGTGCCAGACTGAAGTGACCTGCTGGTTATAGAGTCACCAACAGTTCTGCCGAGGCCAGTCAATCCACAGTTGGGAATTTCATTCAGGTGGGGAATGGCTACCACCTACGGGCTTTCCTTTTTTTATCTTTGACTTCCTCCTAATAGTTTATCTTACAATTTTTGGGTGCTAGCTACTAGATAGTTTTCTACTGAACTGATTCATTCCCCGTTTGAGGAGTGTGAAATCAAGTCGGTAGCCTGTATTTGTATTGGGATAACTCAAGTTAGTATATTGAATTAATTATGTGATGATATGTCATAACACGTGGATTAATAAAAGAATGACAGTTGGCAGAGAATAGTCGAAGAGGCTCGAGCTTTAACGGACACGAGCAAAGATCCAAGAAAACCAGAAGGCATGGGTGCTCGAACCTCTTGATAGTTTGCAGAAGCATTGGAGGAATGAACCTGGATAGTAAAAAAGTATAGATACGTATTATTGGTAGTTAATGAGCATTAATTACAAGAACGTTATAGAATCTGTACTGAACAGTTACGATTGTCAATTATAACGTTACATTAAATGTCATTATTTGCCCATAATAACTTCATTATGGGAGGAAGAAAACGTATTACTTAGAAATAGCTATAAAAGGTGAGGAATAGACATTTGTAAGGACACGAAATACTATTGGAATACACTGATTTACTTTGCTTTCTATCCAACTATTGTTTACATCAATTATTATTATTTTTATTTGATTATCAGTAACCCGAGTTCTTCTAATAGCAAGCTTTGACCGAAATTCCTATTTTTTGGTTAAACAATTTGGTTCTGTTACTAGGAATCTAATAATCTATTACTTCCTAAATTAACTTTCTTTCAAAGTCAATCATGTCAAATGTCAATGACAACAATCAAGGAGACCGTCAATTCCAGGAGAATCAACAAGGCGATGGAACCCCGGTCCTTTCCCCTCGAAATTCTCCTCAACAATCTCGAGAAGGAACCCCTGATGGATCTCAATCAAATGCAAATGAACAGTTTGAAAATGATGAGGCTATCAACGAAGCTTTGAAAAGTTAATCGCTCAACAGGTCAACAATGCTCTTGAGGCCTTCGCTAACCAGTTACCAGTTGTGCCACCAACATCAACTCCAAACAACAACACCTTGGAAAATCCTCGCTCAGGACTCGTTAACTCGGGCAGTGGAGGAACTCCAAGAGAATCTCGTGATGGAGGGTCAGGTAACCCAATTAATTCAGATTTACGAAATTTAGTACTAACTTTGCAGAAACAGCTCAAGGAACAGAGCGACCGCATAGAGTAAATACCTGGAGTACCGCCTGTAATCAAGGGAATAGATATGGACAAATACTCACAACAACCTTGGAAGCCAAGTGCTGCTCCTCTACCAATTCCGAAGAAATTTAAGATGCCTGATATTCCAAAATATGATGGAACAACTGATCCACGGGATCACGTAACTGCATTAACGACCGGTGTAAAAGGCAACGACTTGACCAAGCAGGAAATTGAATCAGTATTGGTCAAAAAATTTGGAGAAACACTCACTAAGGGAATATTAATATGGTATTCTCTTTTACCCGAAAATTCTATAGATTCATTTGTTGAGCTTGCAGATTCATTCATCAAAGCACACTCGGGAGCTCAAAAAGTTGAGAAAAGAATAGAGGACGTTTTTAAAATAAAGCAAGGAGATACAGAGCTGCTCAGAGAATTTGTAGACAGGTTCCAGCGTGAAAGGATGATGTTGCCACGTGTACCAGATAACTGGGCAGCTATGGCGTTTGCCAGCAATCTAAACGAAAAAGGTTCAGAAGCCACGAGGAGACTCAAGGAAAGTCTAAGAGAATTTCCGGCTATAACTTGGAATGATATTTATAACAGGTACAGCACAAAGCTGCGGATAGAAGAGGACACCATCATTCACTCTCGAAGGGATGAAAAGGTAAGTTCAAGGCGAGCTGAAACTGAAAAAAGGTCCGGTAAAAATAGGTACGAACCTTACATGGGACCAGCAGGAAGAGACTAACGTTCAAAATAGGAAAACCCAAGGTACGATCATAGATCAAGAGATAGGGAGTCAGGATCATCGTCAAGGTTCGGGAAAGAACGAAACACGCGAGAGGCACGTGGTGATGATAGAAGCTCCAAGACGAAGATCGGCGGTTATAGTTTTAATGTAAGCACATCCGAATTGGTAGTTGTTTTAAGGAGTATGGGCAACAAGGTACGCTGGCCAAAGGAAATGAGATCGAACCCAAACAGACAAAATCCTAATTTTTGGTATGAAATTCACCATGATCACGGTCACAAAACGGCGGATTGTAGATTACTGCAAGGTGAAGTAGAACATTTATTGAAACAAGGGTATTTAACTGAATTATTTAGTGAAAAGGGAAAGCAGGCATTTATGAAAAACAGACAGGAGCCTCCAAAACCCCCTTCTCCAAAAAAGGACGGTTAATGTAATAAGTGGAGGAGAAGAGATCAATGGCGTAACAGCAGCGAGGAAGGTGTCAAAAATAACGGTCACACACGGGAAGCGACTTCGACAAGTTTTGGAAGAAGATAATATTACATTCGATGATGCAGACGCGGATGGCGTGCTAACCCCACATAATGTTGAACTGGTAATATCTTTACTTGTACATGACACTAATGTGAAACGAGTTTTGATTGATCCAGGTAGTTCCGTGAATATCATTCTATTAAGAGTGGTAAATGAGATGCAAGCTGATGATAAGTTGATACCCAAGGCTCAAACATTATCCGATTTTGACAACTCGAGCGTCATAACAAAAGGCGAGATAACCCTCAGCACATTCACTGAAGGAGTAGTTAAAGAAACCAAATTTCAAGTGGTAGAAATGGACATGGCTTATAACATGATTCTTGGTAGACCATGGATTCATGAGATGGAAGTTATTCCATCGACTTTGCATCAAGTTATTAAATTCCCTTCACGATGGGGAATACAGCAAATCCGTGGTGATCAACAAGCGTCTAGGAGCATTAATTCCATAGCGGGTTCAAGCGCAAAAAGCAAAGAAAAATAGCAATCACAGAATTCAGTTGAGGATGCTGCAACACAAGCCTTAACTAAGCACGGGCAGACAGATGTAGACTCGAGACCTGATACCATCCAAGAACCAGAGGAAAATGAAAACATCAAAACAACAATCAAGGAATTGGAAGCTATAGTACTATTTTCATCTTGGCCTGAGAGGAAAGTCTACATCGGGACCAACTTAAGTCAAGAAATGAAAGGTACATTGACTGAATTTTTAAAAACTAACGCAGATTGTTTTGCCTGGTCCCATTCTAATATGACAGGTATACCTCTGGAAGTGATGATCCACAAATTAAATGAAGATCCATCGTACCCACTTGTCAAACAAAAGAAAAGAAAGCAAGGATCTTTCAAAAACCAGGTGATTCAAGATGAGGTGCAAAAACTTTTAAAAATTGGGTTCATCCGCAAGGTAAAATATCCAAATTGGTTAGCTAATACTGTAGTAGTACCGAAAAAGAACGGTAAGCGGCGAGTTTGTGTAGATTACACTGATTTAAATAAAGCTTGTCCTAAGGATTCTTTTCCATTACCGCATATAGATCAGCTAATCGATGCTACTGCAGGCCATGAATTGTTAAGTTTTTTAGATGCATATTCAGGGTATAATCAGATAAAAATGGATCCTATAGATGAGGAAAAAACTTCATTTATAACAGACATGGCGACTTACTGTTACAAAGTAATTCCATTTGGTCTCAAGAATGCTGGTGCCACGTATCAAAGGCTGGTGACAAAAATGTTTCAAGAACATCTAGGGAAAACCATGGAAGTTTATATAGATGATATGCTGGTCAAGTCACAATAAGTAGGGGATCATATTCAACACATGTCTGATACATTTTAGATTCTTCGTAAATTTAACATGAAATTAAATCCTGAGAAATGTGCATTTGGAGTTTCGTCAGGTAAGTTTTTGGGATTTCTTGTTTCTAACCGTGCCATTGAAGTAAATCCCACGCAGATCAAAGCTATTGAGGAAACTCCAGATATACTGACAAGCAAAAAAGAAGTACAGAGATTGACAGGAAGAATAGCTGCTTTGGGAAGGTTTATTTCCAAATCATTAGAAAGATGCTTCAGGTTCTTTTCAGCCCTAAAAAAGCAAGATCAATTTGAATGGACTGAAGAATGTCAACAGGCGCTTAAAAATTTAAAAGTATATTTGTCAAATCCACCGTTACTCGCAAAACCAAAAGATGGGGAAAAATTACTCATCTACCTTGCTATTTCAGAAGTGGCGGTAAGTGCGATGTTAGTTCGAGAAGACCAAGGTAAACAATCTCCGATTTATTATGTTAGCAAGTCATTATTAGATGCTAAGACTCGATATCCCCATCTAGAAAAACTTGCACTTGCATTAATTATGGCATCTAGGAAGTTAAGACCTTATTTTCAATGTCATCCCATCTCTATAGTGACTGCCTACCCCTTACGTAATATATTGCATAAACAAGAGTTATCAGGTAGATTAGCCAAGTGGGCCATAGAACTGAGTGAATACGATATTACTTATCAACCTAGAACTGCAATAAAGTCACAAGTTTTAGCAGATTTTTTGACCCATGGCTAAATCCCATCTCCGATTTATTATGTTAGCAAGTCATTATTAAATGCTGAGACTCGATATCCTCATCTAGAAAAACTTGCACTTCCGTTAATTATGGCATCTAGGAATTTAAGAGCTTATTTTCAATGTCATCCCATCTCTGTAGTGACTGCATACCCCTTACGTAATATATTGCATAAACAGGAGTTATCAGGTAGATTAGCCAAGTGGGCCATAGAACTGAGTGAATACGATATTACTTATCAACCTAGAACTGCAATAAAGTCACAAGTTTTAGCAGATTTTTTGGCAGATTTTAGTCAAGGGATACAACTAGAAGCAGAAAAAGAATTGCAAGTATTTAACGGATCTAATCTAGGTACTTGGACCTTATTTACTGATGGTTCATCAAATGTAAAAAGGGGAGGTCTAGGCATTGTTTTGGTACCACCCACGGGAGAAACCATACGACAAGCTATCAAATGTCACCCTATTACTAACAATGAGGCAGAATATGAGGCTGTGATTGCAGGTTTAGAACTGGCATGAGAGCTTGGTATAGAACAGGTCGTAATCAAAAATGATTCACAGCTCGTAGTTAACCAAATGCTGGGGACATATACAGCCAGAGAAAGGCAATTTCAAACTTGGAAAGTCGTGCAGATACCAAGAGAGGAAAATGCCGAGGCAAACGCCTTAGCCAATCTCGCGTCTGCTGCAGAAGTAACAAATGACGAAAATGCTTCTGTGATTCATTTATTTCATTCAGTACTTGATCAAGACAAAAACGAGGTAAACTTCAATAATTTAACTTGGGATTGGCGAAACAAGATTGTCAATTTTTTGCAGTATGGAATTTTACCTGAAGATAAGAAAAAGGCTCAAGCACTTCGCAAAAAAGCTGCTCGTATTGTCTAAAGCAAGGCAATCTTTATCGTAAAATGTTCGGTGGTCCATTAGCAAAATGCCTCGGGCCTTCTCAAACAGAGTATGTGATGAGGGAAATACACGAGGGACATTGTGGAAATCACACGGGAGGAAGATCTTTGGTGAAAACCATGATTAAAGCCGGCTATTATTGGCCAAAAATGGAAGAAGACGCGAAAAATTTTGTGACTAAACGTGATAAGTGTCAAAGATACGGTAACAACATGCATCGACCTACTGAGTTATTACATCCGATCATCGCACCATGGCCTTTTATGAAGTGGGGGATGGATATCGTGGGTCCATTACCGCAAGCGAAAGCCAAGGTAAGATTTTTATTAGTACTCACTGATTATTTTACTAAGTGGGTGGAAGCAGGAGCTTTTAAACAGGTACGAGAAAAAGAGGTCAGGGATTTCATCTAGCGAAACATCATATGCCGATTCGGGGTACCAAAGGAAATCGTATGTGATAATGCCCCGCAATTTATAGGCACGCAAATCACAAAAAATTTTCAAAGTTGGCAAATTAAAAGGATTACCTCAACGCCTTACCATCTGGTGGGTAATGGGCAAGCTGAATCAATAAATAAAGTCATTATCAGCAACTTGAAGAAAATATTGGAGGAGTCTAAAGGCAATTGGCCAGAGGTGTTACCTAGATTTTTGTGGGCTTATCGAACAACAGCAAAAACAAGTACGGAGGAAACACCATTTTCGCTCGTATACGGAGCTGAAGCTTTAATTCCAGTCGATATAGGAGAACCAAGTACGAGATATACACAAGCTACTGAGGAATCAAACGAAGAAGAGATGCGGGTAAACCTGGATTTACTTGAAGGAAGGAGGGAAGCTGCATCAATAAGGATGGCAGCGCAAAAACAAGTTATGGAGCGGTACTACAATCGGAAAGCTCGTCTCAGATACTTCAAGATTGGGGACTTCGTACTTAAGAAAGTTTTCCAATCCACGAGGGAAGCTAATGCAGGAAAGTTAAGTCCAACTTGGGAAGGACCTTATAAGATTCATAGAATCGCAGGAAAGGGAGCATACGAGCTGGAAACATTGGATGGCAAGATTTTACCTTCAAATTGGAATGTTGTTCATCTGAAGAGATACTATTTCTAAGGAATAGAAATATCTACGGGCAGGTATCCCCATTTACAATTTTTATTTTCGAATTATTAAAATTTTACTAACGATTTTAGATGATAGGCAAAAAGCTAGCTCGCACTAAATGATGAATTACGACCTGAAAGACACCCGGAAAGAACATAATTCCTGGTCTAGGGTTACAACTATTCTGATGGAAATTTAAATGGGTTAAGCAGTGATCATCTAAAATTGCACCTCCGAGTCCCGTATGTTTTTCCTTTTCAGGAAAAGGACCGCATGGAAGGAATAATCAAGTACTCGAGATTTCATACTTCAAAGCTCAAACACTTGGGGGGCAATATAATATACATATGATAAAGAACGCGAAGAAGACTGAAAACAACTAAAGTTCAAGTTAAGCCCAAAAGTCAACTCAAGTTCAGAGCAAAGTCACAAGCCAATAACACAAGCCAACCAAAAAACCTTCATATAGATTTCAAAATCTTACGATGTTTAGGTTAAAGGCAGTATTTAGCCATGGGTCATAAAGAAACCCTTAGATTTTCTTTTTTGCAAATCTGTTGTAAAGAAAACAGTTACGGAAAAGTAATAGAAGATATTTAAATACATGTAAGATGTTATTTAAACTTGACAAAGTTCAAATGAAACTTTATCAAAGTTATTTCAAGAAACATGAGTGTTCCTATTTCTTTTTTCGTATATTTACACCATTATGAAGTTGAGACGTCTTCTTCATCAAGTGTCGTATATTAAAGGGCCTTCTTTTATAAATTCATGTTTGATTCAAAGATCCATGAAGTTAATAAAGCATTTTTAAAGAAAATGCAAAAAGGGTAAGACAGAAACCAACAAATTAAAAGGCAAGACCTTGGACATATAAAAACAAGGCAAAAAGAGTAAAATAGAAACTCAAGAGAATTAAGTTGAAACGGAAACTTTATAATATTAAGTTTAGACTAAGTATGAACTTAGTCATAAACTACTGATTGTCATTGTTTACAAAATGCCCCGAAAAGGCATGGGGACTTGTCATTACCAAAAAACTTAACCCCCAAATGGGACCAGGGGTAAAACCACAAATTCCACCAAGGAAAAAAAAGGGAATCAAACTTCATAAACTTTCACTGTGGGGCGGAAGAAGAGTCTAAAGTAGCATCATCAGCAACAGAAGGCTCGATTTGATTTGAAGGAGCTGGGATATCCACCACATCTATATCAGCTTCAACATACTCAGGAGTATCAGCCACGGGAGAAGGAAAACTTTGGCCCTGCTGAGTTTTCTGAATGGTTTCCTTTATCTTAGCTAACTTAGCATTCAAATTAAAACCCTCTTGGCTAGCCTCCACTCACTTCAATAGCAGTTTTGTCCTCAAGAGCCTCATAATCTCTTTCCCAATGTTCAATTTCATTCTTGAGCTCTTCCTTCTCGGCCAAAGCAGCATCATAAGAGGATTGCAAAGGGGCAAGTGAACTTTCCAAAAATCTGACCTTATCAGAAGACACACGAAGATCTTCTTGGGTCTGGGTGAGTGTCTGAACAAGTTCACCTGCATAAACTTCTTTTTCGTTCAGCAAGGCCTTCAATCCTCTAATCTCTTCACTGGCTTTGGAGAGTTGCTCGGAAAATGATGCCTCAAGGAGATTTTTATCCTTACCAGCCTGATTGGAAGAAGCTTTTTCAACCGCTAACTCTGAAATCAAGACCTTCAATTGTTGCTCTAAGGTACACTTATTTTCTTCTAACACTTCCATCTTCAGATGAAGACTTTCATATTGTCCTTTCCAATTGTCTGTTTCAATTTGACAGTCATACATTAACTGCTCTGTATGAGAAACCCTCTTCATCATCTCTGTACCAATGAGATTGATCTAAAAAAACAAGAAAAGAAGAAAGAGGTAAGAACCATAGTAAAAGGACAATGGAATAAAGCGTAAAAAAAAGTGAATACCTTCAGTGACGATTGCACTATATCATTCATCCAAGTCAAAGAACTATGACTTTCTAGCTTGGACTTTTCGACTGGACCAATCAAGGGTTTCAACCATACGTCAGCCCGACCTGACTTTTTCAAAAGATTACCATCGGCAGGGACCTCAATGATAATCTGCTTCATCCCTCCACTTCCACTTGAAGAGCCAACCTCAGTACGAGGAATGATAGTAGTGTGTAGAAGAAATCATAACAGCTTGGGGCAGAGCAGAAACAGTAGTAGTAACAACTGGCAAAGAACTCACCACAGGGACAGACATGGTAAAAGAGGCAAGGGGTATTTCATCAGAAACCAAATCCAAATTCTCACTATCAAACCCACTAGAAAAAAGCTGTTCATCGGAGTCCTGAGCTGCCACAGGAGTATCATCGTCGGAACTCACCAAGGTGGCACAACAGGCTCGGTCACGGTAACATAACGGGGAGGAGTCGCTTCATCGTCTGAAAAGACGCGTCTTCTGGCCCGCGGCCTTTTAATCAAGGAACTTCCATCATGTTCCTCTTCCTCCTCATAATCTTGGGTCGCATCAGCCTTCCTTTTCGATGAAGAAATCAAGATTATCTCTTGAGCTCTTTCCAAAGAAACTCTGGAAGCCGCGATTGCATCAGCACTTACTCCACGTATGGGGAACCCTGATAAAAAGAAGGGTCAAATAAATTCTAAAGGAAAGTTGAACAAAAATATAAAAGAAAGAGGGTAAAGTATTTATCATGAGTTTTAACTTTCCAACCAAACCTGTGTGAAAGGTTTTTCCAAGATCTGTCTTCCATAGGCGCAACAGTCAATAACTTTTCTACCCAACCACGGAAATTGGGAATCTCGTCAATAGTTCCCATGGTTGCTGAAAAAAGAGAAAGTTAAGCAGCAGCGGGAAAAATAAACCCCTCCAAAAGGAAAAAGAAAAAAAAGAAAGAAAGTTGCAAGATTAAAACTTACGTGCAAAATTCCACTTTTCAGGGAATGGTACATTTTCTTCACCTACTAAACCTACAGTAGGAGCGATAATAAATCGAGCATACCAGCTACAATCCTTGTCATCCTCAGGGCTAACTAGCAATCTCTTACTCCTCGCCACTAAAGAAAAGATCCCATGTCAGAAAAGCTTAGGGGAGTAGAGGTGGATCAAATGAAAGAAAGTAAAAGGCAAATTAGCCAACCTTGCTAAGTGCCTTAGACAAGCAACAGCCCTCCACAAAATGAGGCCAATTTGTCCTAGACAAACGTTGAAAAAATGGCAGAACTCAATGATAACAGGATCAATGGGGGGTTTAAAATTCAGTGTAAAAGGATATGTATACACAAAAGAAAATCCGGTCATGTAAGATGTAATTCTTTGGTTTGCATTAGGAATTATGATAGGGAAGTCAGATTTCCAATGGCAATCCCTACGACAACAGAGATTAAACCTTCGGTAATCTGAGAAGGGTAAACATCAGCACGATCTAAAGAAGACATAGAAGAAACTTGATTCCTAATTGATTCTCTATCAGAGTAAAAAGATAGTTCAGAAGGGATAATTTCATCGACTAAAGGTTCACGAACTGGTTCACTAGAGCCTTTATTCCTAGAAGAAGATCTATGTGAAAGAGAACCCCTAGTTCTAGAAGGAGGGGTGGAACTCGCTGGAGGTAAAGAAACACCTCGTGTAGATGAAGAACCTAAACTACGCAATCTTCCCCCTCTTCTGCTTCTAATAGGAGCAAGGGAAAGTTCATCAACAATGGGGACTCTTCGAGGATTAGGGTTTGAAGAAGACATGGCTGTACAAGGAAGAAAACAAGAATGAATATTCTAAGATAGGTAACTTTTTATGAGAAAGACAAAAACGAAGGCTATATTGATACTCAGAAGCAACCGTCAAGGAAAAGGTGTAATGATGGAAACGCCATGATAGAAACTGTCACTTCATAATTAATGAAGTCGCAATAAAGCCCTAAAAGACGTTGAAGAATTGCAGATCTAATCAGAAGATGCCACGTGTCACGAGCATTAAACGGAAGTGACATATGAAGCGTCAGTTCTGGAAAAGGTATAATGGCGGCAAAAATTCCCGCTTTAATGAGATCCACTTTCCAAATATTCTATTGTTGAATAAATGGCAAGTGGGGGGACTATCTGTATTGGAAAAAATCAAGTTAGTATATTGAATTAATTATGTGATGATATGTCATAACACGTGGATCAATAAAAGAATGACAGTTGGCAGAAATAGTCGAAGAGGCACGAGCTTTAACGGACACGAGCAAAGATCCAAGAAAACCAGAAGGCATGGGTGCTCGAACCTCTTGATAGTTTGCAGAAGCATCGGAGGAATGAACCTGGATAGCAAAAAAGTATAGATATGTATTATTGGTAGTTCATGAGCATTAATTACAAGAAACGTTATAGAATCTGTACTGAACAGTTACGATTGCCAATTATAACGTTACATTAAATGTCATTAATTGCCCATAATAACTTCATTCTGGGAGGAAGGAAACGTATTACTTAGAAATAGCTATAAAAGGTGAGGAATAAACATTTGTAAGGACACGAAATAATATTGGAATACACTGATTTACTTTGCTTTCTATCCAACTATTGTTTACATCAATTATTCTTATTTTTATTTGATTATCAGTAACCCGAGTTCTTCTAATAGCAAGCTTTGACCGAAATTCCTATTTTTGGTTAAACAGTATTCTCGGGGAAATTCATGTCATTCGTATTACTTATTCATACAACAATGATTTGAAATTTTGCATATTATTTCAAATTCCAATTGTTACGAACTCTACTCGAGAGTTGGGCCCGGAGAAGCATGAAGATCAACTTGGGCCTGCTCTAAATTCAGATGCAGTAGAAAGTAAAAATTGCACGGGGCGCCTTATTTGGTCGCATGTAACCTATACCTATTTTTTTAAAAAGTTTTAACTTGTACCCAGTTTTTAAAGAAATTCAGCCCCTTTCTCCTCCTCCTTCTCCTACTTCGTTTTCTTCTTCTTCTTCTATTAACAACTGAAAGGCACTATAATTAATTCTCTAATACTACCGCCATTCCATATGTTTGACAAATTAGTGTACCTGTTCCTCCTCCTGATTCATAACTGGTGTATCGCATTAAGTCAGCATTTGTGGCATCGAGTTCTTTTTGGAGGCGAATAACTTGCTTTTGAAGAACTGAAATTGCTCCAACACAGCCATAGACTGGATCTTTTAAGCGTGCCTCGGCTTCATAAGCGAGAGAATTGACAGCATCTTCTCTTTGATGTGATTGGATTTCATTCAGGAGCTTACTTACGTTACTGGCACCAAATACTTTGTGTACGGTTGTGAACTTTATTGGCTCCTCTGGAGGGAAATAAGGAGCAAAAATGCAACTTGGCAAGCATTTTCTTCTCAAGAATTTGCAGGCAGCGCATGGAGGGTTGGAGTAACTGCTGGAAGAAGATATCTTGCTTACAAAAAGAACACTTCAGCTATTTTAGTCCTGAAGTTTTTACAAATGAACTAAATAACTTCAGCATCTTATCCAGTACAAAAAAACTTCAGCACTGCCTTTGCTACTTCAGGCCCGTCTACTAGAATGCTGAAGTTTTGTGTGATTGCCTTTGCTACTTCAGCCTTGTATGCTGAAGTTAAGCGAAAAAGTGGGTGCGCTTACAATTTTTTTTGCAAAGCAGGCACAAGTTAAAACGTGACCCAAAAAGCGGGTATAGATGCAAATACCTCGGTAGAAAGGCTAGATAATGCAATAAAAGATTAGCAGATTGTGAGTGGAAGCCTGGTTGAAACTACAAGTGCTTGGAGCTATAAAAGGAAAGAAACCACGAGACAGTAGCCTTCCTTTTGTGTTTTATCGTTGAGGATTGCAAGCTTGTAATTTTTTTATTTCAGTTTAATATTAAGCTTTCCTGTTACATTAACTTTTCTAGATTTGTATAACGTGAATGATTAAAATTTACTTTTTCTTGAAAGTTGACGGGGAGCCGTAAGATTGTTTTTTATGTTTCGGTAGCCAGAAAGTTTAACGGTCGATGTAATTAAAGAAAGGTGTAATATAATGGGTGATGTTTGGAGAGAATAACATCTTCAGGGAAATTAGCTTTAGCTTTATGCTTTTATAGGACTTAATATTGTACAACTATCCTGTGTAATATATTAGGGTCAATAACTCTAATATAAAGGAATATGACAAAGGATATTCCGGATTAATAGCGCGTTTGGCCAAGTTTCTCCAAAGCCAAAGACCTTGACTACACTATCATATTGTCATCTTCATAATATCTATCTATCTATATCTATATATATCTATCTATATCTATATATATCTATCTATATCTATCTATCTATCTATCTATCTATATCTATCTATCTATCTATCTATATCTATATCTATCTATATTATTATAAAAGTACGAATGTTTCACGCTAAATGTTGAACGACAAAAATATCCCCAAAATATTAGCTGTCTGTTATGCCCTTCAATAATTAAATTGTGTCTTAAACGTTAATGCCTAAAAACGTAAAAGCAATTCTAATAATGTAGAGTCCAAGTCAACATGACATTCTTAGAGTCAAATTTGTAAAGGAAACTTATCCGTTCATTCGTATTTGAATGTAAATCAAATTCTATAATTATTATCTATAGTTCTATACTATAAATAATATAAAATCGAAAAGTTGATTGTGGAACCAAAACAAGCCAAATATTAGACATCTTTTATTATCAGAAAAAAAAAACAAATATTAAACATCTTTTAATTCTTTCTCTGTGGAATCGAGTCTAAAAATTACCACAAATATTAGTGTTTACGCCTCAGGTCATTAAAGTTAATTCTCTTTTTTGTCTTCAGCAAGTTATTCACCACTTGAATCTTGATTAAACTGTATGTGGTCAAACATGCCTTTAACTTTTTATTTTTCATCCTTTAAATCTTTCTGGAATAAAGTAATCCGAATAAATATTCTAAATATTTTCTTTTCTTTCTGGTATATTCTTATTGAAGGTGTGTATGCGTCGGTCACGATTAGATTTTGCCATTTTGGAGACATGGACTTTATTTGTGGAATTTCTGAGTTCTAAATATATTAGATGTTTTACTATTTTGTAGTTAAATATCAGTTTTTTATTTTCCTGTTTCGTGTTAAAAGATTAGATGTGTTAAAATTAGATCACCTAGAGAGGAGTAGTAGTTTTGGTAACTTCAAGAGTGGAAGATGCAATTAGCAGACTCTTAAAAAGTATTAATTCAATTAGGATGCATTGCAGATTTTGATTTATACAAATTGCCTTGTGTGCCTTCTTCATCTTCTCGAGATAGTTTCAAAATAGTAATTTTTAAGGCAACACTTAAAGGCGTACTTTAGTAAGTTTGCACTTCTTTTTGCCTGCTGTATTTTTTTATTTTTCCTTAATGTAGCTTTGCTTCAATATTAAGTTTTTGTATAGTTTATTTTTTACTATATAATTCAAAGAAGTGTTTTTTTTTTATAAAAAAAATATGTATGTGAAAATATGTTTTTTTTCTTTTACAAACTTGTGATGATTAATACGAGCGAAAAGAATTCCGAAAGATTGTTATATTTTGGCGCCACTACTGATGTCATATATTGATGAATTTATTAGAAAAAATAGAGTTTGGGTTTGACTCATGAGATTGAAATAGCATGGAATTAGAATATTTATGTGGTTCGGAATCTATAATTTTCAAATATAATATTTGTAATAAATAATATAGTTGTTATTTATTATATCTTAATCTAAACAAATATGACTCCCATATACCTATATCATTAAATGTTAAGTAATTAGCGTGACCATAAATTCTGAATATACCTATTCCATAAGTGTTTATTGCATTCTTGAAGTGATTTTAAATCTTTTAACATAATTCTCAAAGTGCTCGGTTCCATTTTGTCTTTAGATTGTGTCATAACTTTATTAATGAGTAGGTTTCGATAATATATATTCTTTTTAAAGAATATATAGATTATTGAACTTTAAAGCACATATTCAGTAATAAGTGACTTTAAAATATTTACCACAATAAAAAGTTTATTATTTTTGGTACGCGTTTTGTAATATTTAACACATGATATTTTATAGCAATAACTTTTGTACAGTATGATTTCTTCTGTATAATAAAACAAATATGTTTCGAATGTGGCGCTAAAAAATCTAATACTTTTAGACATAAAAATATGTAATAATTGAAACGGAATAACGTCCAACGCAAAAAGAAAAAAGAAGGGTTATGGAAAGCATGACATAAAGTTCAATGCTTAACAGATAAGATTTTAGTATACATGAAGGCTTAATTAAAGTAAAGTATTGCTTCACAAACAATAGTAAATAATATATATATTTAAGTGAGTTTACAGATTTAATCACATAACGTTGTGATTCTAAAATATTTAATTAATTTCATTTTGTCATCCTATATTACGTCAAAAATGTTGTTAATGACTTGGTTCGAATTATATATTAGATAATTTTTATTTTAAGGAATTGATTATTACCTTCGTACTTTGTACATATTCAACAGTGTAAACAATTAAAAGTTTATTATTTTTAATACATATTTCTCGTGCAACGCACGAACATAGAGACTAATACTATACTAAAAGTACGATGGCCTATAACGAAATGTTGTTCGTCTTTTTTACCCTTTAAAATTTGATTTCTCATTAGACAAAATCGTCATTTACTCATTTTCCTAATATTTAGGACTTTAATTAAAGTTTTTCCTTATTTGGGCTATATAAAAATTCCTAATATTTAGGAATTTAAAGTTTTAAAAATATACATAACTTATATAAATACATTACTTATTCAAATTTAGGTAAACGAACTATTAGCGTGTCATTATCTTTATCAATATGTTTCTTCCATGCAAAAAAGGTGATCTTTAACTTTTAAAAGTTTATCCCCTCACGTAAATTATAGACATATATTCTATTTTATAAATATGGCTAAATTGCTCAAGACACAAACAAACCCGGACATTTATAAAACTTAAAAATACAAAGAACGCCAATAATTTTAATTATTGGAAATCGACGGGAATTTTATTTGGCTTTGGACATATAGAATTTCTTTTGAAAACTATCAAATTGGGGTATATATTATATGTCAATTTTAAAAAATAAATATTCTGAAAGTAAAAAATAACTGTTAAGGTTTTAGAATATATCAAATAAAAATTAAAAATATTTAGGGTACCTAACAACCTAAAGTTACGGAGTAATTTACGTGAAGTTAATTGCCCAGATAGTTGAAGTCGATTGACATATCCACTTTTATACATTTATAAAGCTAAATTATTCCTTCAACAAGTAAATCTATGTTAAAAATTTAATATTAATATTTAATTTTTTCTAATATTTAGATCTTTAAATTAAACTAAATTCTACCATAATTTAAATGAAATTTAATTTAAGGACCATAAATTTGCACTAAAAAAAATTAATAGACAATTATAATACCTATCTATCTATCTATCTATCTATCTATATATATATATATATATATATATATATATATATATATATATATATATATATATAAACTATTATAAAAATACGAAATTCTATTATGAGGTGACATCAATTGTTTAACCCTTCATAAATGTTTTCAACAACAACAACTACGTCTTAATTCCAACTCCGCTTGTGTGAGCTCACTTACATTACCGATCCCAAGGTAGCATAAAAGAGGACGGTTATGGTAGGCAGGTGATCACGCCCAACTCTAGTCCTAAAAAGGATAAGCGGTCGCTGCAAATATAATTCGGTCTAAAAGTCCGGAGTCGAATCCCACAGAGAACTAAGGCTTAGCTATATCTGTTTAATATCACTAAAAAGATAAGTTTCAACAATTTTCTAAATTATAAAGATTGAGATTTATATTTCTAACTAACTAACTAGCAAATACTACAAAGCGATAAAATTATCAACTAACGAGACAAACGGTTGGAGACTAAATTAAGGAGGTCTAGAGTTATGATTTTCCCAATTGTCGGAATCCTTACAGCTATGTTCCCTATTCGCCGATGTATTCTCTACTGATCGTGAGCACTTTAGGTGCCGTAATTCTCTCTCGAGCAACTACAACAATTTACTAGACATATTCTCTCGAACTACGCTAGTTGGCTTCATCTAACCGCTCACTATGACCACATCAAGGCTTTGTTATTTCTAAACCTACCTTTAAACCCAATGTATTGATTTCTCACATACGTTAGGAGTGATGTTGTTCAACAACTACCTAAATATGTACTCTCTCTCGAGAAGTACACACTAAATAGGCACAGTCAATTGATGGTCATTCAATCAACAACAATAAACACGTAGTTGAACAAGTAGAGAAATCCAACGGCTCAATTATATAAAAACATAACAAGAATTTATCCTACAAAAGGTTCTATCAAAATCCTAGATAACAAATTAGCTATTCATAATAGTATGTAAAACTACAATACTAAAAGTCATAACCAACAATCAAAAAATAGGAAGAGGAAGGAAAAACTCGTAGAAGAATTTCCCGCCTTGCTCCTATTGTGTCTCTGCCTCCTCAGGTCGAATCTGTGTCAAAAATCTGTCCTACCTCCTCAAAATATCATTTTTCCATGTATATATACCAAGTAGGGTCGGGCCCAAACAATTATACCTTCTCCTATGCGAAAAAGGACAATTTTTCAGGTCTGGACGCTCGCGGTCGCGGTCCGGGCGCGGTCTGGGGGCGGTATTTTCCCAGTGCACTGCCTCAGTCCGCGTCCAGGTCCGCGGTCGCGGTTTCAACCGCGTTTTTCACTCTGTTCTGTTCGAAATTTGGAAAAACGTAAAACATGAAAGTTGTATCCCTTTGAGTTAGCTTTCCAACCATATATTGTGGAGCCTAAATGGAGTTCTGAGCAAGACGTTATGTGTATTTTACTAGACAGTGCGCAGTATGCCTACTCGATTCTTCGTTTCATTGCTCTATCATCCGTTGATCCCCGAATACAATCCCGGCTTAATTCCTTGGGCTTTTACTCAGATTTCGAAGCTCCAAATCACTTGAATTCATAGCCTATCATCAACACCCCACACTTAAACCATTGCTCGTCCTCGAGCAATCAAACTACACTTTATATAGACACGACCCTTTTAAACAATTCTCCTAACTAATCACACCAAGAATATTTAAAATAGACTAAGTACAGAAGCGTAACATCTTCACCTCAAGATTTGACTCGCAAGTACCACGCATTATTCACAACTCACCCACTTACTCTAACATAGAGGTCACTGACATTACCTCTCCTTCATGAATCAAGTTCCCTCACACAACAAAAGAGAGTAGTTCCATACAATAAAATTTAAGTACACTTCGGAACTCAAGATAGAACGAATTCACTCACTCTCAGAAATAACATTCATATGCCACAAAAGATGCGTCATAGGCTTGCCCGTAGTGTACTACTCTACTAATTGAGCTCATTCAGTCTAGGATCAAGTAGGACTTTATTTGGTTGTAATGTAGGTTGCGGGACGGGTAGGATACATTTAGATATAAGAGTGACTACACCTCCCTAAGCACTTTAATACATATACTTTAACATTCAAACCCCATACTTATGTCAAATCAAACTCTACCTTCACATCAATGTATATTACCCCATTCTTCTTTAAGTACACTTACATCAAAAGCCACCACTTATCAAGAAATATTTTTTCACAACAATCCAACTATTTTTATTTTTATTTTTTTCAATTCAAGAGGCTCTTACTTTTTCAAAACAATGCACTGATCACGCCCAACTATGCCTTATAAAAAGGACAATGCGGTCGTTGCAAATATAATCCGGTTTACAAGTCCGGAGTCGAATCCCACAGAGAACTAAGGTTTAGCTACAGCTGTTCACTATCACCAAGAAGACAAGCTTGAACAATTCCTAACTTATAGATATTAAGATTCTTGTGTTTAACTAATTTACTAACAAATTAAAATAGTAAATTAACAACTAACGACACTGAGGGTTAGAGAAAAGATTAAGGAGGTCTAGAGTTATGATTTTCCCAATTGTCGGAATCCTTCCGGCTGTGTCTTCTATAATTTCGCCTAAGTATTCTCTACCGATCATGAGCACTCTTATTACCGTAAATCTCTCCCGAGTAATTACGACAATTTACTAGACGCACTCTCCCGAGCTACGCTAGCTGGCTTTTAATACAACTCACTTCAGATCGCACCCAAGGCTTCGTTATCCCTAATCCCGCCTTTAAACCCTCGGTTATTGATCCCTCATATACTTTGGGAGTGGTGTTGTTCAACAATTACCTAAATATGCACTCTCTCCCGAGTTATGCATACTAAATAGGCACAGCTAATTGAGAGCTCTTCAACCAACCACAATATAAACGTAGTTGAACAAATAGAGAAAAGCTATGGCTCAATTATATAAAAACATAACAAGAATTTATCCTACAAAAGGTTCTATCAAAACTCTAGATAACAAATTAGCTATTCATAATAGTATGTAAAACTACAATACTAAAAATCATAACCAACAATGAAAAATAGGAAGAGGAAGGAAAAACTCGTAGAAGAATTCTCCGCCTTGCTCCCAATGTGTTCTTGCCTCCTTAGGTCGAATCTATGTCCAAAATATGTCCTCCTCAAGTCTTCGTTCGTACTTAATTATCAAATTTGACCCCCGAACACGATCCCGGCTTAATTCCTTGAGCTTTTACTCAGACTTCAAAGCTTCAAATCACTTAAATTCATTCCATAACATCTATATAGCTCGGAATCACACCTACAAGGCATAAAACACACAATTAGTGCAAAACACTAGCGATTAAAGCGCAAACTCAATTAAAGTGCAGTAAATTCGAGTGTAATAAGCGACTAAAATATGCAATTATAGCCTATCATCATGCACCTTTCTCCTTATTTAATTAGTTCCACTCAAAAGCCAAACCAACCACCCAATACTTTAACTTTTACAAAGTTCATAAACAATTCAAGTGCTCATGAGAGGTTACAATGATTCAAATAGATGGTTAATTCAATCAAATGGGTAAATCTTGTAATGTGGTTGCCAAAGGAACAGGATTACAGGCCCAAAGGGGTTAACTACGATACATAACAACTAGGCGAGTAAAATATACATATCTGGCTCAACAAAGAAACGCCTATATCACTTTCAAGACTGAATAAAACTACTATTTCGCTTTGCAAACACACGGGGCAAGTTCTAGACATCAAATGCATGCACAGAATAACACCCAAACTTCACACACACATGGCACATAACTCACTCAGAATTGGTTTCATCAAGACACTCTAGTCAAAGCAGTTAAGCAACTTTAAAATCATACAATTTAAGGTACTTATACAAGAGTTAAAAACTGAGCCTAAGCGTCACAACCAAAGTACTCACTATTCTCAAGGCATAACAAAGTCAAGAGATATTGCTTCATTTCAAAACACAACACAATGGCTCCTATTCCAAAAAAAAAAAAGACTAACTACACCCGGTTCAAACAAAAACCTTGGAAAAGAACCGCGGCACAAAGAAAAACCAAGGGGGGATTACTACACTACCTACAAAGAAAATATTTTTTTAGACTTAAATCCCTCAAGAAAATTATCTAATAGATCCATCGTCGGGAAAAGTCTAATCTTTTCTAATTTTATAAAAAAAAATTTATTCAATTAAACTAACACAACTAAAATAGCATAGAAAGTCACCCAGACAATCTTCTCACCCCACACTTAAAATTGTGCATTGTCCCCAATGCACACCCATACATACAAGAGGGTAAAAGGAACTCCCTGGTAGGCCAAAGGCTGAAACACTAGCATCTCATGGGGTACTCAGACTTCTCCCAGGCCTGGTCCTTCGTGCGGGTACCTCACACTTAGTTCCAACTAATGGTTTGTTGTTGCATCCTTCCAATAGCTTTGCTTTCCATGCTCCTAGAAAATAAAAAATCGACACTACAAAAATAATATAATAATAAATAAATAAAATAAACTAAATTAAAAATATAAAAAAATAAAGCTGGGTTGCCTCCCAACAAGAGCTTGATTTAACGTCGCGGCACGACGTGAATCACTTTTTGCCTCCACCTCGAGCTTATGAATTGAACGCCAAGTTTTGATTCAAGATTATGATTATGGTCATGGGGCGGTGGAACGGATCTAACTGGCCCAAGGAAATAATGTAGTATTCTGCACTCCTTGGCCTTTGTATGAGGTATGTAATCCTGACTTTCTCGCAAGAAGAATTCCAGAATATATGCACCTTGTTCCTCATTCCTTGACTCTTCAATTGGTTCGGATGACTCTATTTCCATATCATCATCCAAACATAATGTGGAAAAATACTTGGAGTGTGGACCAATGCGCTCAAACACATGAACTTCAGGACTTTCAACATCCTCAACATCAATGATACTAGAGTCAACAAAATTTATATCCTCAAAGTCCTTGGCTGGCTCTAGTCTCACTTCTTCAACATTGACATCCTCAAATTGTAGTTGGCTAGGTTTTTGATGTTCTACTCTGACCTCCCCAATTAACACCTCAAATTCATGCTCTTCTTGGCTACTATCCTCAATATTGGCTTGTTGAGCATTAAAAGCTCCAACCACTTGACTCAATTGAGCCTCCAACTTGCAAATAGTTGCCTCTTGCCTTTCTATCTGCAATTGTTTTTCATTATTTTGTTTCAGAAGGCATTTTAACATATCCTTGATCTCCTTCAGGTCTGCATCCCCAGGTTCTTTGTTCCTGTTAACTTCACAAGAAAAGGTAGAACCATCATAGTAAGGGGTTGGGGGAAGATAAGAAATATAAGCACAACCATAACAGTGACCATTTTTACCACCATACACATTTCACAAATAAGATTGAGTTGTCGATGCCCCCTTTTTCTCGCGAAATCGGGTTTATGACATTTGGGCGGACAACTCGTTTCCTTTTGGGAATTGGGTTTGAATTGAAGAGTCGCCACCTAATGATTAAGTGCATTAGGACACTAAGAAGAAATTTAATTTAGAAAACCAGAGAATGGGTAAGGGCTTGAAATTATCTCGAGGGGAAGGTGTTAGGCACCCCTCGAGATCCACTAGTGTGGTTCCCGGCCATTCTATAATTGTGACTTTAAGTACAAACAACAAGTAGCCAAGCAAGAATTACAAATACGAGGAGGTTTTCACATAATGGCTGCAAGCAATTGAAAGAAGTTAAAGAAGTTGAAGTTTGGGAAGAAAGCGGTTTTTTTTTTTTGAAATTCTGAAAATAACAAGTAAGAAAGGGGTTTTCACATAATACTGCAGATAATTGAANAAGGAAAGGGGGTTTTCACATAATTACTGCAGATAATTGAAGTAAAAAAAAGGGTTAAAGAAGCTGAAGTTTGAGAAAAAAAAGCAGTTTTAAAAAATAAACAAGTAAAGGGAGGGGGTCCTAGGTTTATAAATAATATGGATCAACCCACACAACACCTGGTAACCGTTTATACACGTGGTGTTATCGCGTGGTCATCATATCCATATCTACCCTTTCCCACCCGTTAAGGTATTAAACGCGGAATGGTCTCGTTTTCTTATTGCATGCTACTACCCACCCCAATCCTATCAGCCCCGGAGGTATTTGGGACTACTAATCCTAAAGGGAAGGGATGTGAGGTTTTATAGTTTCAAAGGACAAAATTCTTAGGCGACAATCAGAACACATACATAACAAATATGGGGAAGAAGCACATAACAGATAGAAGGGCTCAAACAAACCTCCTTAAAAACAAAGAGAAGCATATAATTTAGAATGTCTTTACACGTACTGATTAAGATTTGTTTAAACTTAAAAGTTGTGGCGGACTGATCTATTACATAATTCAGATAAGAAGCCCAAATCAGGCCTGCCTGCTGGTTGTAGTTAATAAAAATCTGATTCAATTTATAAGTTATCCTATGGCTTGCCTAAGTGTTAGACGAAAACCTATAGGCATGATATCTATCAGTTTCAGAAAAGAGGTTCGCTGATTTAGGAAGAGAAGTTGTCAATTACAGGAGTATAAATTCTGCGGTCATTATTGTTACTACTGATTTTAGACTTATAAGCGAATGGACGATTTAGACTTAGTTGATAGTTCCTATAGGCATGCTTTCTAGGCGTTATTGATTTTAAAACATTTTTTTTTGCACTCGAAACAAGAGCGCAGAAGTCTTATAGGCATGGTATCTAAATGCTGTTTAGTTTAAGATCCTATAAACAGGTTTGTCTAGTGATAGATGCAGATGCAAAATTCAGGAAGCCCTATAGGCATATTATCTATATGATATGCAACATTTCAGAGATGACTTATAGACATGGACTCTACACAATGCAGAAGTGCAGAACCTATAGACATAGTTTCTATATGAAATGCAGAACCTACAGACATGGTTTCTATATGAAATGCAGGACCTATAGACATGGTTTCTATGTAAAAATACAGAATCCTATAGACATGGTTTCTATGTGAAATGCAGAAACGAAAGTTGAAAGCAGGGCATGAGTGCAGAAGTATAATAATCTCCTATGAACATGATATCTACCCCTTTTACATGCAAGATTTACCCTCCTCTTTTCACTAACAGCCCCAATAGTTATTACAAGTTATTACAGCCCAGAATAAATGATAAAAGGTAAAATTACATCCGAGAAACTAAAATTTTACAACCAAGGACCTGATTCAGGTTTCCTGCCTGAAGCATGAAGTAAACCAACTCCCAAGATCAAAATCCAAAGCCTTTCTCATTTGGGGTGTGTCAGAGTTCCCTAAGAGCCTCATGGACCCTGGGCAGTGCTCACAGCCAAATACATTGCAAGATTGAGTCATAGTGCAGTGTGGAAGAGCCAACCCTCAAGTGTCCAAGTTCAGAGGGAGCTCAAGGCCCAAGGCAAGGCTCACAGGAGGGGGGCAAAACTTAGAAACTAGGAATGAGTGTAAGTGCAGAGAAGGGGATTCTGGGGAAAAGAAAATATAGGCTGGTGGTCGTACCTAGCAATTGGAAGTGCTGGCACACCCAACCAGCCTGTTAGCCACATTGTTTGGGAGTTAGGATCCCCAAAGGGATCAAGTCCAGACATGAGCAATAATTTGGATGTTGCCATGTTCTGAACTTCAACTCAAACACATAGAAGGGGACAAGGGTGCAGGGATTCACAGTAGAAACATATGCAAAGAAAACAGCATACATATTTAACACTAAGCATGGACAGCAAAGTAGACAGGATTGTAGAAGCTGTAAAATAAACACATTGGGATGAGGCTGAAAACTAAATTAGAACATACCAGTTTCAGGGAAACAAGTAAGAAAGCAGTAGTCTTGTAAAGCCAAATTGCAAGCAAATAGTCAGAAGATTTTAGAAGAGAGCTACGAGATTATATGTGTAAAAGTGTTGAATTGAGAGTTATGTAATTGAAAGTGTCTGAAAAGTGTCAAATTCCCGATTTTGGTGAGAAAGGAGTCGTGCCCTTTTTATAGTGTAGAAGGCAAGCAGAATAAGGTAGGAGAATAATTTAAAAAATCAGTTGTCAATCAATTACACAAGTTTCCCTTTAGTTAAGGGATTCTGATTTCAAACGGGTAAAATAATTAAGGAAAGAGATTGATCAAAACCTTTTCCAAAGCAGTATAAGAAGGGTAAATACACAGAAATTTATTTAAGGAAAAAGTCTGGTAGCACATGGTTTGTGCAAATAAGGAAAGGAAATCAATTAACAGCCACTAAATCACAACGTCTAAATTTGGTATGGATGAATCCAATCAGAAACGGTGAAGAAAGGTTTTACTTAAGGAAAATCAGTAACAATCAATCAAACCTAAAAAAAGAGATTCTGAATCAATCAGAAGTTGGAAAACCTTTTCGGAAGAAAGAATTCATCACACATATAAAAACACACAGCTATGCTTAAGCACGAAGAACTACCATGCTAATCAGTAGAAGAGTCTAGCATAGAAAAAGTTCAGAGTCATAAACAAAGAAGTTCAAGTTCAGTTCAAAGACTCAGAATGAGTCTGAGAGAGTCCAGGGTTCCAAAATAGAACCCTAGTCCAAACACTAGATCAAAACTCGCCAAAACCCCCCAAATCCTAAGGTTTCCAACTCGAATCAGATACAGAGACGAGGAGACAAATAATTGAAACAGGCTTAGAGGTCTCTTTCAGAGACTTATGAGAAAACAAGCAGATACAATAGCAAGTTTGAAACAACAGAGTGAAGAAACTGATTTGAAGCATAGTGAGGGTAGAAGGAACATGTTTAAGAAAAAACCTGGGACTTAAACAAGTTCAGAAGAGAAAAGAGGTAGTATAACACTTAAGGAAACAGTAGAAGAAACACGTTTAAAGAGAACTCAAACAAGGTCCAGTAAAAGGCAATCAAAGAACTTAAGAACTCAGTAGGAGATACATACAGTAGGAGAACACAAAATACCAGAAAAGTATATCAACAAGACATATAGGAAAAACGCAGCAGGATGAACATGCGAGCAGGGTGTAGAAACACAGTAGAAAAACAAGGCACAGAAGAACATGTACAGTAGAAAACATAAGAAGCAGTAGAAGCACATGCGTGACAAATACACACAAAGAAAAGGAAAAGAAAAGTCGGAGAAATATTTTGAACTTTTCAGAAACCCTAAATCGAAGAGAAGTAATTATTTGAAAGAAAAATTGGGGAAAACGTTTAAGAACTCAAGTACAGCACAAATATAGAACAAATTTAAGAAAACAAATCAGAGAAAACCTCGAATAGCTAGGGTTTCGGAGGAACCCTAGAATGAGAAAGGCTTGGAAAAGGTCCGATCCGAGTCGGATAAGTCAGATATAGGCTCATAAGGCTTGGATACGCCGGAGCAAGGCCGGAGAGGCCATAAAACCTTGAATCGGAGAAGATCTGAACGGACACCATCGAGGTCAGACCTCGAAACTTCGAACACCAAGCGTTCAAGAGCAGAGGGAGATTGAGTGTAGGCCATCCATGGCCTGAGAGGCCATGGATTTCGGTGAGTTTGAGGTTGAAAATGGTAGAAGACGATTAGGGTTTCAGGAACCTTCGAGAGAGTTTGAGAGAGGAGAGTGTTTGGAGGCGGCTGAGAGAAGAGAATGAGGGGATTAGGGTAGTCGTTTAGGTTTAATTATGGAAGGGTGGATAGGAGCCGTTGATCTCAGAGATCAACGGCCCAGATCAAAAGGGCTTGGGTCTGGTAATTTAAAACGGGTTAATGGTTGGGTTAAATGGGATTGGGCTGGTTCGAAATTGGGGTCAAATTGGGGGAGCCGAATTTGGCTATAATTGAAATAAAAATGGGTCAGGTTTTAAA
>NW_017671321.1:254786-297465 GCF_001879085.1 Nicotiana attenuata
CTTATGCAATGCAGGAAATGCGGATGGAGGTAGAGCTTAACCTCGGAAGGCAGAATAGTAGCCTTATGCAATGCAGGAAATGCAGATGGAGACAGAGCTTAGTCTCGGAAGGCAGAATAGTAGCCTTATGCATTGCAGGAAATGCAGATGGAGACAGAGCTTAGTCTCGGAAGGCAGAATAGTAGCCTTATGCAATGCAGGAAATGCAGATGGAGGTAGAGCTTAACCTCGGAGGCAGAATAGTAGCCTTATGCAATGCAGGAAATGCAGATAGAGACAGAGCTTAGTCTCGGAAGGCAGAATAGTATCCTTATGCAAGGGATAAAAGGCGAATAATGATAAAAATTCTCAGCTGATGGCTGGTAGCCGATTGTGATATTGCGGCTACTGGGTATATTGTATGCGGATAGCTACCGTGAATAGGAGTGATAATTCCGAGGGTTGTATTCCTGAACAGTATGAGTGTATAATATATGATTTTGCAACTTGGGTGCCTGCATCCAAAGAAAAATCGTGAGTTTCTAAAGGGGAAAGGTTAGTTCGTGTCCCTGCTGACTTTGCTTGACCTGCTTGGCTCTGTTTTGGTGATACTGTGTGTATCCTTGGGGTAGCGTTGCTAAATAGAGCACTTTTGGTGATAGACATGCATGATTTAGCAAAATATAGCATAAATACATAGTTAAGAATAGTTTTCTTTAGATGAACCAATGACTGAGGTGTGGTCCACGACATTGCAACTTCTCTTGTTACGGAATTTTGAGGGTCCCCCTCAAAATTCTGCCCCAGTTTGCTGGGCTGCTGCTTCTGACGGCTGCTTGCGATGATCGGCTGAAACTACTTCGGAATTTTGAGGGTCCTCCTCAAAATTATGCCCCAGTTTCCAATTGCGGGGGGAAAGGAAAATCTATTGAATTGTGACCGAACCCATAAGGCTGCCTACGTATCTCCTCTTAAACGGAAATCAGTTCAGACGTAGTTCAAATTACATAAGGAAATCATAAATGGTTACACATAGTATCGTTTGACTGCATCTGAATTGATTGGTTTTGGCCAAACTTCCCCGTCCATTTCTGCAAGTATGAGGGCTCCTCCTGTTAGAACCCGGTGAACCATATATGGACCTTGCCAGTTGGGAGAGAACTTCCCTTTGGCTTCATCTTGATGTGAAAAAATCTTCTTTAACACCAGTTGCCCCGGTGTGAACCGTCTTGGTTTGACTCTCTTGTTGAAAGCTCTGGACATTCTGTTCTGATAAAGCTGACCATAGCAAACTACATTCATTCTTTTCCCTTCTATGAGAGTTAATTGCTCGTAACGACTCTTTACCCACTCCGCGTCTTCGAGTTCTGCTTCCTGCATGATCCTTAAGGAAGGAATTTCTACCTCGGCGGGAATGACCGCTTCTGTACCGTAAACCAGCATGTAGGGGGTTGCCCCAGTTGATGTGCGGACTATGATGCGGCACCCCAATAAAGCAAATGATAACTTCTCATGCCATGGTTTATGCCTTTCTATCATCTTTCTTAGTATCTTCTTGATATTCTTATTGGCAGCTTCCACGGCTCCATTCATCTGAGGCCTGTAAGCTGTGGAATTCTTGTGTTTGATCTTGAAGGTTTCACACATAGCTTTCATCAAGTCACTGTTGAGGTTGGAGCCATTGTCAGTAATGATTGATTCTGGAATCCCGAATCGACAAACGATACGATCACGGACGAAGTCTGCCACGACTTTCTTAGTCACTGCTTTGTAAGATGCTGCCTCGACCCATTTGGTGAAATAATAAATTGCTACTAGGATGAACCTTTGCCCGTTGGAAGCGGCCGGCTCGATTGGTCCAATAACATCCATTCCCCAAGCGGTGAAAGGCCATGGTGAGCATGTTGCATTAAGCTCATTGGGAGGTACCTTTATCATGTCGGCATGTATCTGACAGCGGTGGCATTTTCGGACATACTGGATGCAGTCCTTCTCCATAGTCATCCAAAAATAACCTGCCCGGAGTATCTTCTTGGCTACGACAAAACCATTGATATGTGGCCCACAGGTCCTGGCATGTATTTCTTCTAGTAGCCTGGATGCTTCTTTTGCGTCGACACACCTTAGTAATCCCAAATCCGGAGTCCTTCTATACAGGATTCCTCCACTGTGAAAGAACTTGTTAGACAGTCTCCGAAGTATGCACTTCTGAGTAGCATTTGCGAGCTCGGGATATTCTCCTTTTGCCAAATATTCCTTGATATCATGAAACCAAGGTTTTCCATCTGCTTCTTCTTCGACGTGAGCACAATAAGCTGGCTGATTATGGATTTTCACAGGAATAGGATCAATGAAGTTCGTATCTGGATGTTGTATCATGGACGACAGGGTAGCCAATGCATCGGCAAACTCATTCTGGACTCTGGGAACATGTTGGAACTCTATCTTTGTAAACCTCTTTCTCAACTCCTGTACATGATGCAGGAATGGGAGTATCTTGGAGTCCTTGGTTGCCCATTCTTCTCGGACCTGATGTATAAGCAAGTCTGAATCTCCGATCAATAGCAACTCTTGGATGTTCATGTCAATGGCCATCTTGAGCTCTAAGATGCAAGCTTCGTACTCGGCCATATTGTTAGTGCAGGGGAACCTGAGCTTGGCGGATACCGGATAATGTTGGCCGATTTTCGATACTAGGACTGCTCCTATGCCAACTCTTTTGAAATTTTCCGCTCCGTCGAAAAACATCCTACAACCATCATAGGGCTCTGCAATGTCTTCTCTTATGAATGATACCTCTTCGTCCGGAAAATACGTCTTTAGGGGCTCGTATTCTCCATCCACAGGGTTTTCGGCGAGATGATCCGCTAGTGCCTGTCCTTTGACTGCTTTCTGGGTCACATAGACAATGTCGAACTCACTCAGCACGATTTGCCATTTGGCTAGCTTGCCAGTGGGCATGGGCTTCTGAAAAATGTACTTCAATGGATCCATCCTTGATATGAGATACGTAGTATAGGCACAGAAATAGTGCCTCAGCTTCTGGGCTACCCAAGTCAAAGCACAGCAGGTGCGCTCCAACAGAGAATACCGGGCTTCGTACGGGGTGAACTTCTTGCTGAGATAATAGATGGCCTGCTCCTTTCTCCCCTTTTCATCATATTGCCCCAGAACACAACCGAACGCTCCATCCAATACCGCCAGGTAGAGTAATAAGGGTCTACCCGGCTCGGACGGGACCAAAACTGGCGGTTTTGACAAGTATTCCTTGATTCTATCGAAGGCCTTTTGGCAATCATCGGTCCATTTGGTAGCGGCGTCCTTTTTCAACATCTTGAAGATCAGCTCACAGATAACGATAGATTGTGCTATAAACCGGCTGATGTAGTTAAGTCTCCCCAAGAAACTCATTACTTCTTTCTTATTCTTTGGCGGTGGCAATTCTTGAATAGCTTTGACCTTTGATGGATCCAGTTCTATCCCTCGGCGACTCACAATGAACCCAAGTAGTTTTCCGGCAGGAACCCCAAATGCACACTTCGCGGGATTCAGCTTCAAGTTGTACCTTCTCAGTCTATTGAAGAATTTCCTCAAATCTTCCATGTGATCAGCGGCTTTCTTGGACTTGATGATGACGTCGTCTACATATACTTCGATCTCCTTGTGTATCATATCATGGAAAATGGTGGTCATGGCCCTCATGTAGGTGGCCCCTGCATTCTTTAACCCGAACGACATCATTTTGTAGCAGTACATGCCCCATGGCGTGATGAAAGCCGTTTTCTCAGCATCTTCTTCATCCATCCAGATCTGATGATACCCAGCAAAACAATCTACAAATGATTGCAACTCGTGCTTGGCGCAATTGTCAATCAGGATGTGTATGTTCGGCAAGGGGAAGTCGTCTTTTGGACTGGCCCGGTTGAGATCCCGGTAGTCGACACAGACTCTAACCTTCCCATCCTTCTTTGGCACTGGCACAATGTTGGCTAACCATGTTGGATACTCCACTACCCTGAGAACCTTAGCTTTGACCTGTTTAGTGACTTCTTCCTTGATTTTCAAACTCATATCTGGCTTGAATTTTCTGAGCTTCTGTTTTACTGGCGGACAGGCCGGATCAATCGGCAATTTATGAGCCACAATAGATGTACTCAGACCAGTCATGTCGTCGTACGACCAGGCAAATATGTCCTCATACTCTCTTAGAAACTCCATATATTCTTTCTTTTCTGACGGTGACAAATGAACGCTGATTCGTGTTTCTTTGATGTTTTCTGCATCTCCCAGGTTAACAATCTCAGTCTCGTCCAAGTTGGACTTAGGCCTATTTTCGAAATCCTCAACTTCCTTAACAATCTCCTCCGGTATATCATCTTCTTCTGAATCTATGTCCGTTTGTTGTGTTATCTTGTTGCATGTCACAGTCATTGGTTCATCAAGATAAGTAATAGTAATGCTGTATAAGTAAAGTAATGAGAGAAAATAATAAGAGTAAGATTTATAAGAAAACTAAAGTGCTTTGAGAAATTCCATAAGTGTTTTGAACATTGGAGCTCTTTCTTGCAAAAATAAAAAATGCGAAAGGAAAGTAAACTAGTAAAATAAAATAGTGCATGGTGCTTGTTCAGCCTTGCTACCCCGAGGCACCCCGGGCTCTGGTGGTTCTGACGGTCCAGTTGTTGAGGCATGCTTCTCTGCTTAGCGCTTGTATGGAAGGGCCTTCCTCCCCCTCCTCCTCAAAAATAACACAGCAATCCATATCATCGTCTTCTAGGAACAGATTCCTCATTGCTGCTAGTGCTTCCTCTTCTTCTGACCCATAGATGACTTCGGCCGGTTGGAAAATCTGTTCCAAGCGTGGTATTGGCTGCTCCAATGGATAGTAAGGACCGCACCAGGGTGGCGACTATTCATTGAATTCTTTCCAGGTATATTTGTATCCCAATCCGAAGGTGGTGCCGTGTTTCTTGAGCTTGATGGGCTTAGCGATTCCTTGGAGATTCTTGCCAAGTCCCTTGCCAGGTTCATACCCACTCCAGTTCAATATTCTTTCAGTTTTGTTGTCCCACCACTTATCCTTATCCACGACGTTGACTCGCTCGATGTGGTGGTAAGTTTCCCCACCTATCCTTCTTCTTCCTCCAATTGCTGGAATGGTCTGGCGACTGTATATGGGATTGCTACCGTCGCCATGAATGATCACCTCTTGGTGGTTCCACTCAAACTTCACTGCCTGATGTAGCGTTGACGCTACGGCCCCGGCGGCATGAATCCATGGTCGTCCCAACAACAGATTGTAAGATGCCGGCACGTCTATCACTTGAAAATCAACATCAAAAACCAAGTTGTCCCCATTTGCAATTATAAGCTAATCTCCCCAATAGTAGACCTTTGAGAACGGTCGAAAGCTTTAATGTTGATGGCCCCGTCCTTGATTTCATGGAACCCTTTTCCCAACGTCTTGAGTGTTACCAACGGACAAATGTTGAGACTGGACCCCCCATCGACCAAGATTTTGGTGATAGAATAATCTTCGTACTGCACGGTGATGTGCAATGCCTTGTTGTGACTCAATCCCTCCGGTGGCAGCTCATCTTCGTGAAAAGTGATCTTGTGACTCTCCAATACCTGACCTACCATGTTAGCCATCTCTCCACCGGTGATGTTGCTTGGTACATATGCCTCACTCAGCACTCTTAACAAGGCGTTCTTGTGTGCATCGGAACTCTGTAGCAGAGCAAGGATAGAAATCTGTGTCGGTGTTTTGTTCAGCTGATCAATGACTGAGTATTCCTTCGCTTGTATCTTTCTCCAGAGATCATCGGGCCCAGTTTCAGTGATGTCTTATCGACCAGAGGTCTACTTACTCGACTCAGCCAAGTGTTCTGGGGTATAAACCCTGCCGGTTCTTGTCATACCCTGTGCCGCAACTGCTTCCCCGAACTTGGCTTTCCCCTTCCTTCTTGCCTCGGCTGTGTAGTCCCATGGTATGGCTTTTGTGTGGAATCGTGTTACGGTTGTCATTGCTACTGGAATGGGCTCCCTTGCCTTGGAAGGTAATACAACAACTTTAAATGGTACAGGCGCCTTTGGGGACCCAAACTCGACCTCAATTGGTGTTGGCGTCTTTGCAGAGGATGGTGTTTCAGACTCAAGTGGTATGGACATGTTCACCTCGGCATCTCCAGAAGGCTGAATCTGGACTACAATCGAATTAAGGGTGACTATTGGTTTCTTTGGATCGTCGCCTTCTGTGATCAAACTGATTGATCATTTGGGATCCCAATCATCCTCTATTTCAATCATGTGAACACTTTCTCCCTTGTGGTCTGGTAAATGGTTATTGCGGACATTCGGAGCAGGCTCCTTCGCCACGATGATCTTGTTGTCAATCAAAGCCTGGATCTTATCCTTCAGGGAGCGGCATTCATCAATGGTATGCCCCTTCATGCCAGAGTGGTATGCATAGGTTTTATTTGGGTTGACCCATTGGGAAGGGTTTTCAGGGGTTATAGCAGGGATAGGGGGTGACATATCCAGCAGCTTTGAGCCTTTTGTATAGCTGGTCAATTGGCTCAGCAATGGCGGTATACTGTTTGGGAGGTTTACGGTCAAAATTTGTTCTTGGTCTAGGGAAGCTTTGACGAGGGGGAGGTGATTGATAGTGGGATTGTTGAGTGTTGTAGGCTTGGTAGACATGTGCGGGCTGGGAATATCTGGGTGAAACAGGTTGGTATGTAGGAGGTGGAGGCGATTGATAAGTAGGCGGTGGAGTTTGGTAGGAAGGTGCGGGTGTTTGAAAATTTGGAGTGGGCTGATATGTAAGTGGAGGTATTGGATAAGTTTGGTATTTAACAGGTGATTTGGTTCTCTGTGCAACCATCACAGTGCCTACGCCCCTTTTCTTAGACGTACCACCAGACTGTAGAGCCTTATTGGTAGCTTGCAAGGCTTCAAAATTCGTAACCATACCACTCTTGATACCTTCCTCAATCCTTTCTCCTAGCTTGATGATGTCAGAAAATTTATGGTTCTCGATCAGCATCAGTCTTTCATAGTATTGCAGATCCTGAGCCCGGACGAAAAACTTGTTCATATGTTCTTCCCCTAAAGCAGGTCGGACCTTAGCAGCCTCTGATCTCCAACGAGTGGCATACTCGCGGAATGTTTCTGTGGGTTTCTTCTTTAGATTCTGAATGTAAAACACATCTGGTGCATTTTCCATATTGAACCTGAATCTGTCCATGAAGTCGGATACCATACTTACCCAGTTTGACCACTTCTTTGGGTCTTGACTAATGTACCAAGACAGAGCATCTCCTTTTAGGCTCCTCATGAAAAGCTTCATGCAGATCTTCTCGTCTTTTCCTACTCCGACCAGCTTGTCGCGCTATGTTCTCAAGTGAACCCTAGGATCCCCTGTACCATCAAACATTTCGAACTTGGGAGGTTTGTACCCCTCGGGTAGTTCGACATCGGGCTGTATGCATAGATCTTCATAGTTTAGCCTCTCAACTCCCTTACTTCCTTCAACGCCTTGAATTCTGGCGGTCAACTTCATAAGCTCTTCGGCCAGATTTCTGATGAGCAAGTCCTTATCATCGGACTCGGGTGTGCTTGAGATGGGCTGGATGGAGTGTGGCACGGTCTCCACGTAGATGGGGGTGTTGTGTTGGGTGTGGCAGTGGTCATTTGTGGAGTTCAAAGGTTCCGGGATGAGTAATGGAGTATTGTTGGGAGTATGGCAAGCATTGCAGTGGTGGTGAGGAGTGGGTTGCTTTGGGATGTTTTGTGGAGGTATAGGATTTTGAGTATTTGGGAAGGTAACTTCTGGAGTGGTGAGGGAAAATGACAGACTTTTCAAATTCTGGACTTGATCAAGTTCCTCTTGGAATTTCAGTAGTTTTTGCTCTATTTGAGAGGCATTTTCCTTGGGAACCAGAGCACCACGAGTGACCTCTACCCGTTCAGCTGAGTTGTTTGAATCTTCCATTCTTCTTTTGCTTTTGTGTCTGACAGGACTGGGAGGAGGAGTAGGTGGAGGGCCCCGGGATCTTGTGAAATACGCTGATGTTGCCAGAGTTCACGGACTAACCTTTGGGGAGGACAATATTCAAAAAGTAAAAACAAAAGGTGATAAGTCAGTAAGGATCATAAGGAAAAATGTTGCGATATTTAAACACGTAGTGCAGGAAATATAAAGCGTGTCCTAATTTTGGGGACCTCGTTGTGCCCGAGGTAGGCCTAGCGACAAGTTAATTTGGAGAACTTAGAATGCTAAATGCCTCATTTTATTGATAAAAAGGTAGACGAATCCCAAAGCGACACTAAATAACAGGAAATAAAATGTCACTAGTGGCCATAGGCCTTATTACATTTCTCAAAAAGGAAAAACTCCTATCTATTTGGTCCCCAAAGGACATTCCCCAGACTCGGCAGTGTTAGCTCCCTCAAACAGCTCTCCCAGCTCGAGCAGTCCTAGCAACAAGTAAGCCCTGGCCAGATGTCCGCCTTCATTTCCTTCAACAACTCGGCAGTCTTCGACCCTCTTCAGAAACTTCTTTTCCAGTTCCACTATACCCCGCTCCATACTGAAGTTGCTAATTCTCATTGTACCGATCCTAACCGTTTGTTAACATCTAGAACTTGGGATGTCATTGAAGATGCTGTAAAAATTTTACAAAAATTTTATGTGGCTACACTTTAGTTTTCTGGAGCTTATTATCCTACTATAGCAAATGGATTAGTTCATATTGCTGAAATTTCTCTTTTACTCCATAATTTGAGGAAGAAAGAAGGATATACTTCTCTTGTTGAATCTATGCTAGAAAAATTTAAAAAATATTTCTACCCAATTCTTCCTATTTACCTTATTGGTGCTATTTAAACCCTTCTATCAAAGTGGCCACTTGCTGCCAATTAATCATTGCTTTATATGTTTATATGGATATTGGACCAACTGAAACTCCTGATATTGAAACTTGTATTTATGATCTACACAAATATTGACAAACTTTATATAATTTTTATGCTTACATTGTTGATGTTTCTTCTGCTGTAGATGCAAATATTCCTTCAAGTTCAGTTTCAAAATTCGGGACCGGTGCTTTGGATGATGGTGATGGTGTTGAAGATTATTTGATTAGGTCTACACTAGGAGAGCATCAACAAACAAGTAGCAGGAATATTGATGAACTCCAATTCTACTTGCAAAAGTCACCAGAGCCCCGCACAAAGGAATTTCTACTGCTAGGTTGGTGGAGGAGCATGTCACGAACCGAATTTTCCACCGTCCGGACCGTGATGGTGCCTAACTTGTCAGATGCCTGGCAAGCCAACAGTTAAAGAATTAATACGCTAACCCTTAACCAATTAAGTAAATAACATCAATTAAACCAAAACAGATTAAAGGAGTGCAGAATTTCATAATAACCCAAGTACTTATACACAACTACCCAGAATCTGATGTCACAATTTACGAACTTCTAAGAGTCAGTACAAATACTGGCTGAAAGAAAGTACAACTGTTTCCGAATTAAAAGAATAGAAAACTAGAATAACTGGAAGGGGACTCCAGGGTCTGCGAATGCCGACAGATCTACCTTGGGTCTCCTGTTGGATTGAAGGCAGAGCTCAACTCCGGTCAACACGGTCCAGTATCGAAATCTGCACAGAAAGTGCAGAGTACAGTATCAGTACAACCGACCCCATGTACTGGTAGTTGCCGAGCCTAACCTCGGCGAATTAGTGACGAGGCTAGGACAAGGCACATACATAAACCTGTGCAGTTAAACAATATGCTATCAGAAATAACAACTAATAGAAGCTAAGCAGATATTAACGGGAGGGGAAGCATGCTAAGGGGGTTGCAAGATAAGGAATCACAACAATGGAGAAATTTAAACAGCAAGTACACCTTGAACCGGTAATGACAAGTAAACAAAGCAAACGGAATATGCAGGACATCACCCTTCGTGCTTTTACTCTCAACCTCACCAGATAATCAATAATAGAAACGTACACGGCATCACCCTTCGTGCTTTATCACTCTACCTCACCATATAAATAATAGAAACGTGTACGGCATCACCTTCGTGCTTTATCATTATACCTCACCAAAATAAGAGACAACAATGATAGGGAAATAGAAGTGACAACAACAAGTCTTACTTCAACACTTCGTTCCACAATACCAATCCTCAACTTTGAGTAAATGATCAATCAATACCAAATTCAATAAAAAATAAGAAATTGCTCAACCCATCGAATAGCTAGTCTAAACATGAACAATATGATAAAAAATACAACATTTGCAAGAATAAGACTCACTCACATGCTATGACGAAAATAATGTATAGGTACTCGTCCCCTCACCTATACGTTGTACTCAACATTCAAACACGTAACAAGCAAACAAGTAACACCTAATCCCTCAAGCTAAGGTTAGTCACGAAACTTACCTCGCTCCCTCCGCCAAACTCAAAGCTCAATCACTGCTTTTCCCTTCACACAAGACTCCGGACCAATAGAATCTAGCAAATTACCAACCAAACAATTCAATTTAAGCCATAGGAACAACCCACGATTGCAAGGAATTCAATTTAGGCAATTTTTGAAAAAGTCAACAAAATTCAACACCCGGGCCCGCTTGATCCAAACCCAAAATTCAAAACAAAACCCGATTACCCATTCACCCCGAGCCCGGATATACAATTGGTTTTGGAATCCGTCCTCAATTTGAGGTCTAAATCCCCAAATTTTTAAATCAGTATTTTCTACCCAAAAATCCCAATTCCACCATGAAAATCTTAGATTCTAGGTTGAAATCTTGTAAAATGAAGTGAAAAATTAAAAGAAACGAGTTAAGAATCACTTACCTATGATTTGGGGAAGAAATGGTCTTTGGAAAAATGCCTAGAGGGTTTCTTGTGTGAAAGATTTGATAAATGAGCAAAAATCCCGTCTAAGTACCTTTTACACAGTTGCAGATGTCGCATTTGCAACCTGAGATTCGCAATTGCGAAGCTCGCAAATGCGAGGAAGGCATCGCAAATGCGAACCTGTCGTGTTTCTGCTTCTGTTGCAAATGCGAACATATTGTTCGCAAATGCGGAGCTGGGATCGCAATTGCGACCACCTTCTTCGCAAATGCGAAGAATCCCTTTCCCAGATTAACTTCGCAAATGCGAAGGATTGTTCGCATTTGCGAACATAGGCTGGCCCAGCTTCTCTTCGCATTTGCAATGAGAAGCTCTCAAATGCGACCTCAACAGTTGTCGCAAATGCGAAGCTTGACCTCCCATTTGCGAGGTCTGAGGCCTGCAACACAGCTGAAGAACACCTGCAATTTTTTCTAAGTTTCAAATCAATGCGTTGCCTATCCGAAACTCACCCGATCCCTCGGGGCTCCAAACCAAACATACACACAAGTCTTAAAACATCATACAAACTTGCTCGCACGATCAAGTCGTCAAAATAATACCTAGAGCTACGAGTTTAGCATCAAATCAAATGAAATTCTTAAGAACATTTTGAAATTCCTATTTTCACAACCGGACAACAGAATCAAGTCAAATTAACTCCATTTTTCACCAAATTTCATAAACATTACATAAATATTATATTGAACATGTACTGGGATACGGAACCAAAATACGGGCCCGATACCAACGAGATCAAACATTAATCAAATTCTTTAAACCATTAAATTTTCAGACATAACAATATCTTTTAACAAAAATTTATTACTCGGGCTAGGGACCTCCGAATCCGATTCGGGGCATACTCCCAGGTCCCATATTTCAATACGGACCAACCGAGATTGGCAAAATACGAGTCCGGGTCTGTTTACTCAAAACATTGACCGAATTCAACTAAATCAACTTTTAAAGACAAGAATTATTATTTTTATCAATCTTCCACATAAAAGCTCTCCAGAAACGCGCCCTGATTGCGCACGCAGATCGAGGAGAAATAAAATAAGATTTTGAAGGCGTCGGAACACCGAACTGGATTCTAAAACACAAGATGACCCTTTTGGGTCATCACATTCTCCACCTATAAAACAACCGTTCGTCCTCGAACGGACATAGAAAGGTACCTGAGCTGGTGAAAAGGTGGGGATATCTGCTCCGCATATCAGATTCGGACTCCCAGGTAGCTGCCTCAACAGGCTGACCTCTCTAGTGCACTCGAATCGAAGGATAACTCTTCGATCTCAACTGACGAACCTGCCGGTCTAAAATGGCTACCGGCTCCTCCTCGTAGGTCAAATCCTTGTCCAACTGGACATTGCTGAAATTTAACACGTGGGATGGATCGACGTGATATTTCCGAAGCATGGACATATGAAACAGTGGATGTACTGCTGATAAGCCTGGTGGCAACGCAAGTCTGTAGGCCACCTCTCCCACTCGCTCAACGATCTCAAAAGGCCCGATATACCTAGGTCATAGCTTGCCCTTCTTTCCAAACATCATACGCCCTTCATGGGTGACACCTGAAGCAACACTCTCTCTCCGACCATGAATGTTATATCACAAACCTTACGGTCGGCATAACTCTTTTGCCTGGACTGAGCTGTACGAAGTCTATCCTGAATGATCTTAACCTTATCCAAGGCATCCTGCACCAAGTCTGTACCCAATAACCGAGCCTCCCCGGCTCAAACCATCCACCCGGCGATCGACACCGTCTACCGTATAATGCCTCATAGGGAGCCATCTGGATGCTCGACTGATAGCTGTTGTTGTAGGCAAACTCTGCTAACGGCAAGAAAAGATCCCAAGAACCTCCAAAGTCAATAACACAGACGCAGAGCATATCCTTCAAGATCTGAATGGTACGTTCGGACTGTCCGTCTGTCTGAGGATGAAATGTTGTGCTGAACTCGACCCGCATACCCAACTCACGCTGTACTACCCTCCAAAAATGCGAGGTAAACTGCGTACCTCAATCAAAAATGATAGACACGGGCACATCATGAATACAAACGATCTCACGGATACAAAACTCTACCAACTGCTCTGAAGAATAGGAAACTGCCACAGGAATGAAATGCACTGACTTAGTCAGTCTATCCACAATAACCTAGACTGCGTCGAACTTCCTCTTAGTCTGTGGGAGTCCAACAACGTAATCCATAGTGATACGCTCCCACTTCCACCCAGGAATCTCTATCTTCTAAAGTAAACCACCAGGTCTTGAAGCTCGTACTTTACTTGATGATAATTTAAACACCGAGCTACATATGCCACACTATCCTTCTTCATCCTCCTCCAATATTAATGTTGCCGCAAGTCCTGGTACATGTTGGCGGCGCCCGGATGAATAGAATACCGAGAACTGTGGGCCTCCTCTAGAATCAACTCATGAAGTCCATCCATATTAGGCACACAAACACGACCCTGCATCCTCAAAACTCCATCATCTCCAACCGTGCCGCACTGTGTACCTAAGGACAAGCAAATGAGGGTCATCATACTGTCGCTCTCTGATGTGCTCAAACAAGGAAGACCGAGCAACTGTGCAAGCTAAAACGCGTCTGGGCTCAGAAACATCCAACCCCATGAACTAATTGGCTAAGGCCTGAACATCTAATGCAAGCGGTCTCTCACCGATTGGAATGTACACAAGGCTGCCCATACTAGCTGACTTCCTACTTAGAGCATCGGCCACCACATTGACCTTCCCGGGATGATACAAGATGGTGATATCATAGTCTTTCGGTAGCTCCAACCACCTCCCCTGCCTCAAATTGAGCTCCTTTTGCTTGAACAAGTACTACAAACTCTTATGATCCGTGAACACCTCACAAGACACGCCATATAGATAATGCCTCCAAATCTTCAGCGCGTGAACAATGGCTGCCAACTCCAAGTAATGAACTGGATAATTTTTCTCGTAAACCTTTAGCTGCCGTGAAGCATATGCAATAACCTTGCCACCCTGCATCAATACCGCACCAAGTCCAATACGAGATGCGTCACAATATACTATATAGGATCATGAACTTGTGGGCAACACCAACACCGACACTGCAGTCAAAGCCGTCTTGAGCTTCTGAAAGCTCGCCTCACACTCGTCCGACCATCTGAACGGGGCACCCTTCTGGTCAACCTAGTCAATGGGGCTGCTATAGATGAATACCCCTCCAGAAACCGACGGTAGTAACCCACCAAACCAAGAAACTACAGATCTCCGTGGCTAAATTAGGTCTAGGCCAATTCTGAGCGGCCTCAATCTTCTTAGCATCCACCTGAATACCCTCTACTGATACAACGTGACCCAAGAAAGCAACTGAACTTAACAAAAACTCACATTTTGAAAATTTAACATATAACTGGTGTTCTCTCAGAGTCTGAAGAACGATCCGAAGATGCTGCTCATGCTCCTCTCGGCTGCGGGAGTAGATCAAGATATCATCAATAAAAACAATCACGAAGGAATCTAGATAGGGCTTGAACACCCGGTTCATCAAATCCATAAATGCTGCTGGGGCATTTGTCAGCCCAAATGGCATCACTAGAAACTCATAATGCCCATACCAAGTCCAAAAAGCTGTCTTAGGGACATCAGATGCCCTGATCCTCAACTGATGGTAGCCAGACCTCAAATCGATCTTTGAAAACACTTTGGTACCTTGAAGCTGATCAAATAAGTCATCAATCCTCGGCAATGGATACTTGTTCTTGATAGTGACTTTGTTCAACTGCCGATAATCTATGCACATCGTCATCGATCCATCCTTTTTCTTTACAAACAACACCGGCGCACCCCAAGGCGAGACACTGGTTCTAATAAAGCCCTTATCAAGCAAATCTTGCAACTTCTCCTTCAACTCTTTCAACTCTGGCAGGGCCATGCGGTATGGCAGAATAGAAATGGGCTGAGTGCCCGGAACCAAATCAATACAAAAGTCAATATCCCTGTCGGGTGGCATCCCCAGTAGGTCTGCAGGATATACCTCTGGAAACTCTCGAACAACTGGTACAGACTCCTCACTAGAATTGCAGACATAAGCTAAATAAGCTAGACAATCCTTCTCGACCATGCACCGAGCCTTCATATAGGAAATAACCCTGCTAGTAGAAAGACCAGGATTCCCTCTCCACTCTAATCGAGGCAACCCCAGCAAGGATAAGGTCACAGTCTTGGTGTGACAGTCCAATATAGCATGATAAGGTGACAGCCATCCATCCCCAAAATAACATCGAAATCAACCATATCGAGAAGTAGGAGATCTACGCTATTCTCAAGACCCCCAATAATAACCACACACGAACCATAGACACGATCTACAAAAATAGAATCCCCCACAGGTGTGGACACATAAACGGGAGCACTCAAGGAATCACGAAGCACAACCAAATATGAAGCAAAATAGGATGATACGTACGAATAAGTTGATTCAGGATCAAATAATACTTAGGCATCCCTACTGCAAACTGAAACCGTACCTGTGATAACCGCGTCAGATGACTCAGCCTCAGGCCTGGCTGGAAAAGCATAGCATCGGGCTGGACCCCACTACTCTGAACTGCATCTCGAGGACTGGCCCTGTCTGGCTGGCCTTTACCTCTAGCAGCCTAACCTCCACCTCTAATACCTCGACCTCCACCTCTAGCTGTTTGACCCCTACCTCTAGCTGGCTGAGCGGGCGGTGGAACACCTAGTGTCGGGACCATGGCACGAGAACCCTGATGTTGAGAAATACTCGTTGCTTGAGAGCAATACCTAGCAATATGCCTCGGATCGCCACAAATATACAAGATCTCGACTGCTGTGGCTGATGACCCTGAAACTCACCTCGGCGGCCTGAGTAACTACCTTGAAAACTCTGGAGCGGAGGTACACTAATAGGAGCGGGTGGTGCACTGTGGGCTAGCTGATGGGAATACTGCATATGAGGGCCACGACCACCTAAAGCACCGTGAGAAGCCTGAAGTGCTAAATGAAATGGCCTGGGAGGATGGCCTCAGCCAAAAGTACCCTGGCCTCCAGATAAGGTCCCATTGAATCCGCCGGAGTGACGAGGCCTCTTGTCAGACCTCTGACCACTCCACTAAGCTAAAACCATCTCAACTCGTCTAGCCACATTGGCTGCATCTTGGAAAGAAATCTCACTCCCTATCTCCTTAGCCATCTACAACCAAATAGGCTGAGTAAGTCCTCAATAAACCTCCCCACCCTCTTTCTCTCGGTAGGAGGTATAAGAAGAGAATGACGGGCCAAATCAATAAAGCGGGTCTCGTACTGAGTAACGGACATGTTGCCCTGCTAGAATGCTCGAACTGCCTGCAATAGACCTCTCCCAGTGTAACAGGAAGGGAATTTTTGAGAAATAGCTGAGAGAACTGGTCCTAAGTCAAAGCAGGCGACCCAGCTGGTCTGGCCAAACAAAAATCCATCCACCATTTCTTGGCGGAACCCGACAGACAGAAGGCAGCAAAGTCGACCCCATTGGTCTCTACTATCCCCATGTTCCGTAATACCTCGTGACAACTGTCCAGATAGTCCTGGGGATACTCTGAAGATGTACCGCCATAGTGAGTGGTGAAAAGCTTGATAAACCTATCTAATCTCCATAAAGACTCAGAAGACATAGCGATCCATCGCCGGCTAGTGATGCAACACCTGATGAAAATACCCCAACTGGCTGAGCTGCTGGAGTCTAAAAATGGGGAGCCATCTGCTCCGGAGTGTGAGTAGCGGGAGTCAGGGCTCCTCCACCAGCCTGAGAGATGGCTGGTGCTATAGGAAATGTGCCGGCCTGAGCAACACTCTCCATGAGGCCCACTAGACGGACCAAAGCATCCTGAATTACCGGGGTAGCGATGAACCCTTCTGGAACCTGAGCTGGCCCTGCTGGAATGGTCTGGGCTGGAGCCTTCTCGTCAAACTCTAACTGAGGCTCCGCTGTTGGTGCTACTTCTCGAGCTGTAGGCTGAGCCCTGCTCCTCCCTCGGTCTCGTCCTCTACCCCTCGTAGGAGCTGTCACTGGGGGCTCTAGCTGCTGCTCAATTGAAGAAGCGGTACGTGTTCTCGCCGTCTGCGAAAGAGCAAGAGTAGAGAGTTCAATAAGCATTGGGAGAACAAAACTGCACGATAGAGAAAGATAGAAGTAAAATTGTTCCTAACTCCATAGCCTCCAAAAGATAAGTACGGACGTCTCCGCACCGATCCTCCAAACTCTACTAAGCTTGTTCGTGAATTGTGAGACCTAGGGAACCTAGTGCTCTGATACCAACTTGTCACGACCCGGATTTCCCACCGTCGAGACCGTGATGGCACCTAACTTGTTAGATGCTAGTAAAGCCAACAGTTAAAGAATTAATACGCTAACCCTTAACAGATTTAGTAAATAACAACAATTAAACCAAAACAAATTAAAGGAGTTCATAATTTCATAATAACCCACGAACTTCTAAGAGTCACTACAAATACTGGCTGAAAGAAAGTACAATTGTTTTGGAATTAACAGAAACAGAAAACTAGAATAACTGGAAAGGGACTCTAGGGTCTGCGAATGCCGACAGATCTACCTTGGGTCTCCTATAGGATTGAAGGCAACTACTCAACTCGGGTCAAAACGGTCCAGTACTGAAATCTGCACAGAAAGTGCAAAGTGCAGTATCAGTACAACCAACCCCATATACTGGTAAGTGCGAGCCTAACCTCGGCGAAGTAGTGACGAGGCTAGGACAAGGAACATACATAAACCTGTGCAGTTAAACAATATACTAGCAGAAATAACAACTAATAGAGGCTAAGCAGATATTAACGGGAGGGGAAGCATGCTAAGGGGGTTGCAAGATAAGGAATCACAGCAATAGAGAAATTTAAACAGCTACTATACCTTGAACCGGTAATAACAAGTAAACATAGCAACGGAAAATGCACGGCATCGCCCTTCATGCTTTTAATCTCTACCTCACCAGATAATCAATAATAGAAATGTACACGGCACCACCCTTCGTGCTTTATCACTCTACCTCACCATATAAATAATTGAAACGTGCACGACATCAGCCTTCGTGCTTTATCATTCTACCTCACCAAAACAAGAGACAACAATGATAGGGAAATAGAAGTGACAACAACAAGTCTTACTTCAACACTTCGTTCCACAATACCAATCCTCAACTTTGAGTAAATACTCAATCAATACCAAATTCAATAAAACATAATAAGAAATTGCTCAACCCATCGAATAGCTAGTCTAAACATGAACAGTATGATAAAAAAATACAACATTTGCAAGAATAAGACTCACTTACATGCTATGACACGACAACAACGTATAGGTACTCGTCACGTGGCCTATACGCTGTACTCAACATTCAAACACGTAACAACTAAGAAAGTAACACCTAATCCCTCGAGATAAGGTTGGTGACGACACTTACCTACCTCGCTCCCTCGGCCAAAATCAAAACTCAATCACCGCTTTTCCCTTCACACAAGCCTCCGGACCAATAGAATCTAGCAAATTACCAACCAAACAATTCAATTTAAGCCTTAGGAACGGCCCACGATTGCAAGGAATTCAATTTAGGCCATTTTTTAAAAAGTGAACACCCGGGCCCGCTTGGTCCAAACCCGAAGTTCGGACCAAAACCCGATTATCCATTCACCCCAGAGACCGGATATACAATTGCTTTTGGAATCCGACCTCAATTTGAGGTATAAATCCCCAAATTTTGAAATCCCTAGTTTCTACCTAAAAATCCCCAATTCCACCAAGAAAATCTTAGATTTTAGGTTGACATCTTGTAAAGAAGTGAAAGATTGAAAGAAACGAGTTAAGAATCACTTACCTATGATTTGGGGAAGAAATGGTCTTTGGAAAAATGCCTAGAGGGTTTCTTGTTTTGAAAGATTTGAAAAATGAGCAAAAATTCCGTCAAAGTCCCATTTACACAAATGCGAGGAAGGCATCGCAAATGCGAACCTGTGGCATTTCTGCTTCTGTAACAAATGCGAACATATTGTTCGTGATTACGGAGCTGGGATTGCAATTGCGACCACCTTCTTCGCAAATGCGAAGAATCCCTTCCCCAGATTAACTTTGCAAATGCGAAGGATTGTTCACATTTGCGAACATAGGCTTGCCCAGCTTCTCTTCGCATTTGCGATGAGAAGCTCACACATGCGACGTCAACAATAGTCACAAATGGGAAACTTGACCTCGCATATTCGAGGTCTGAGGCTTGCAACATAGCTGAAGAACACCAGCGATTTTTTCTAAGATTCAAATCACTCCGTAGCCTATCCGAAACTCACCCGAACCCTCGAGGCTCCAAATCAAACATACACACAAGTCTTAAAACATCATACGAACTTGCTCGCGCGATCAAGTCGCCAAAATAACACCTAGAACTGCGAATTTAGCATCAAATCTAATGAAATTCTTAAGAACACTTTGAAAATCCAATTTTCACAACCGGACGCCCGAATCACGTCAAATCAACTCTGTTTTTCACCAAATTTAACAGACATGACTTAATATTATACTAAACATGTACCGGGCTCCGAAACCAAAATACGGGCCCGATACCAACGAGATCAAGCATTAATCAAATTCTTTAAACCATTAGATTTTCAGACATACAATTTTTTTAAACAAAAATTCATTACTCGGGCTAGGGACCTTCGAATCCGATTCCGGCATACGCCCAGGTCCCATATTTCAATATGGACCCACCGGGTCTGTCAAAATACGAGTCCAGGTCCGTTTACTCAAAACGTTGATCGAAGTCAACTAAATCAACTTTTTAAGGCAAAAATTATTATTTTTATCAATTTTCCACATAAAAGCTCTCCAGAAATTCGCTCGGACTGCGCACGCAGATCGAGGAAAAATAAAATGAGGTTTTGAAGGCTTCGAAATACCGAATTTAGTTCTAAAACACAAGATGACCCTTTTGGGTCATCACAGAGCAACTCAAATCAATTTCCTATTCTTTCGTCCATGGCTCGAGACATGCTAAATGTGCCAATTTTAACAGTCACATCAGAGAGTGCATTTAGCCTAGGAGATACCCGTCATTCATCGGGCAGCAACGCTTTGGAAATTTTAGTGTGCTTCAGAGATTGGATAAGATCAGAACGGTGAAATCAAGGGCGTGACGAGGTAGATGAAGTGGAGGGCCAAGAAATTGGAGATATAATGGTTTATGGTTCCGATTCAAGTAATCCAGGAAACCAATAACTTCATGTTGACATGGATGAACTTACAAAAATGAAGCAAAGCATGTGATGTACTATTTCTTATTTTTTATAATTATTGTAAACTTTTAATTTGCAAGTTCAAAAATAAAAACATCAAAAAGAACTTGCAAATTAATTTGAAGTATTATATATTATTCAATAAAAATATAAAATGAAAGCCTTCGGAGTTTCATCCTTACATATTGCTTATTGGTCTTACTAAATAATTTTTTGTAGCCACTTACTTTCAGATTTCAAGTTTAAAATTTTAAAATTCAAATTTCAAATTTAAAACTTCAAACTTTAAACTTCAAAATTTGATTCTAAGCCTTAAAAGTTTGCAAACACATAAGTATCAATAACATTGAACAAGAAAAACAAAATTCACTCAAAATAAAAAAAATTAGCCCGACCTGGTTCGGACCCGTTAAGCCCAAACACGGACGGGCCCAAAAAACCCGAAAAAACACAACCCGCTAACAGCACGCTAATTTAGCCCGCTAACCAACCTCGAACGTTAAACGGACGGGCTGGTTTTTTTAGTGTACAACCTGTCCCAGCCCGCCCGTTAAACACCCATAGTCCTGATACTGGGATGGAGTCCCTTAATAAATCGACGGACCCTCTCTCGAACTGTAGAAACCAAGGCTGGTGTATATCTAGCCAAGTCACTGAAACAGACTGCATACTCTGAAACAGTCATAGCACTCTGGCGCAACTACTCGAACTCTTCGCGCCATGTGTCCCTAAGGCTCTGAGGGACATACTCTCTCAAAAACATGTCCGAGAACTGAGTCCATGTATGGGAAGCTGCCTCAGCCGGACTATCCAACTCATAGGTACGCCACACTATAATAGGCTGCTCCTCGAAGCTGAAAGGCAGTGAAAGAAACCCCACCCGAATCTGCTATACCCATAGTATGGAGAATACGGTGGCACCCCTCCAAAAAACCCTGAGCATCCTCTGACACTAGACCAATGAATGTAGGAGGGTCCTACTTCTTGTACCTCTCGAGCCTACGTTGCTCCTCCTCTGGAACTGCTGCCCTACCCTCGGGCTGACTTGGGGCTACAGGTGGTACCGGTATGACCTCTGAAATCTGATCAACCTGAACCCACTGCTCTGGGGTGCGGGCGGCGGGAGTTTGTGCTCCTTCCCCAGCTTGAGATGTGGCTGGAGCATGGGAAATCAACCCCGCCTGAGTTAGAGTACCGAGCATGCTCAGGAACTGTGCAAGGGTCTCCTGAAGAGCTGGAGTAATAGTAGTAGGCGTCTCAGGTGCCTGCGCTCCGACTGGAGCTACTAGTGGCTCCTCTGTGGCAGCTCGTGCAGGTGCTCTGGCTGCACCACGTGGACATCCTCGGCCTCTACCCCAGCCCCGGTCTCGGGAGGCTCTAGAAGGGGCACGAGTGCCTGGTCATCTCCGGCTGCACGTGTCCTCACCATCTGTAAGAGAATAGAAGACAAAAGTTTAGAATTTCGAAGTCAATAATTTCGCACGACAAGGAGTCAAATGAAGTGAGATTTTCCTAACATTTCCATAGCTTCCTGAGGATAAGTACAAACGTCTCCGTATCGTTCTGCGAGACTCTAATAAACCGGTTTGTGACTCACGACTCCTATGAACCTATAGCTCTGATACCAACTTGTCATGACCCAAATTCTCCCTCCGTGAACCGTCGTGATGGCACCTAGTCTCTACGACTAGGTAAGCCTAACATTTGTAGAAAATGAAACGAAAACATAAAAATCAAACAACTAATAGGTAATTTAAATAAGAAAATTAAGATGTCGCTCGACATATACAATAATCACTCTTGAAATGTACATAGTCTCTCCCAAAACCCAGAATATCATAAGTCACAAACTACAAAAAGAAAACTGTAATTCTATACTCTAAAGTCTAAACAAAGGAAATACAAGGAGTGTTTGACATGGGTAAGAGTTGAAAGGGACTCCGAGGTATGCGGACGCGACAAATATACCTTGAAGTATCTAAAGCTGGCTCTCCTCACGGATAATGCGGTTGATAAGCGGTACCTGGATCTGCACATCAAAATCATATGCAGGGAAGGACATGAGTACACCACAACGGTACCTAGTAAGTGCTGAGCCTAACCTCGATCGAGTAGTGACGAGATCAGGTCAGGGCCCTACCGGTATATATATAACAAAATAAGACAGAATGAAATATCACTGTAGAATAAATACTGAAATTTACCAATAATGAAATCATAGAAAGTCAACAACTCAGTACACAGAGATAACAACAGGGGATCTCCCAGGATACCGTCCCTTAGTCCCAAACATAAATGTGTAGGGGGATCTTCCGGAATACCGTTCCGTAGTCCCAAAGTAAATATGCAGAATAGGGGGATCTCCCGAAATGCCATTCCGTAGTCCGAAAGTAAATATGTAGTGCAGGGGATTCTCCCAAAATACCGTTCCGTAGATCCAAAGTAAATATTTGGCTCAAAAAGTAGAAATAACAGCAACAACGCGAAATCTTACAATTAAGACTAAGTACAAGTGAGGGAAAAATAGAAATTTCACTAAATATACTACGCAGAGTTCAGATAAGCAATTAAGACACATAGATATGTTGTTCTAAACTAAACATGAAAATTACATATGCTAGTGTAGCTCAGAAAAAGGGGAACAAGTATTTTACTTAATGAAAACTGAGTTTTGCAACAAGTAGCCCGTGTACGCAGTCGTCACCTCACGTACACGGTGCTCATATATCAAAACCAGTACCAAATCCTAAGGGGAGTTTCCCCATAAGGTTAGGCAAGCCACTTACCTCGAACCAAGCTCAATCAATCAGTCACAATGCCTTTCCCACGAATATCTGGCTCTGGGTGGCCCAAATCTAGCCAAAATCAATTACATAGCATAAATATAACTACAAGAAACCAATCTAGCTAATGAAATCAAAGCTAACGCAAGAAATTGAAAAATCGCCCTAAAAAGCCACCACGGGCCCATGTCTCGGAATCGGGTAAAAGTCATAAAATACGAACACTCATTCACTCACGAGTCTAACCATACCAAATTTAATCAAATCCGATAACAAAATATCGATCAAAACCCTAAAGTTTGGTCTAAGAACTTTTCTCAAATTTTCCCCAATTTCTCACCAAAATTCCTTAATTAAATGATAAAATCAACCATAGATTAGTGGAATACAACCAAAAATGAGTTACGGTTCATTACCCAATAGCTTCTGCTGAAAATCCTTCAATTTATTGCCTAAATCCGAGCTCTCAAGGTCAAATGGTGAAAAATGACATAAACCCTAAAAATCCTCTCTTTTCTGCCCAGCAAATCTCGCTTCTGCGAGCCCTCAACCGCGCATGCGGTACTGCACCTGCGGGAAAGCCATTGCAGGTGTGAAAACCACTTATGTCCTCAAGACCCGCATCTGCGATAAGGTGGCCGCACCTGTGCGTGCGCACTTGCAGGCAATTTTCTGCTTTTGGTGTCCGTCGGCGCTTCTGCGATCTCTCCACCGCATCTGTAGGCATCGCAGATGCGGAATGCACCTCGTACCTGCGACCCCTGTCACTCTTCCACTTTTCCGCTTCTGCGCTTCTCCCTCCACACATGTGATCCCGCACCTGCGGTCTCCCAACCGCAGGTGCGAAAACACCAGAATCTAGCAACTTCAGAAAATGCATAAGTCTAATATTTGATCCATTAAGCATCCGAAAAACACCCGAGGCCACCAGGACCTCAACCAAATATACCAACAATCCTAAAACACCATACGAACTTCAGCGAGCCCTCAAATCACGTCAAATAACGCTAAAAGCACGATTCACCCTTCAATTCAAACTTAAAGAACTTGAAACTTCAAATTTCCACAACCGATGCGGAATACTATCAAACCACGTCTGTGACCCCAAATTTCGCACACCAGTCATTTTCAACATTACGGACCTACTTCAACTTCCGGAATCAGATTCCGACCGTGATATCAAAAATTCCACTACCGGTCCAAATTTTGAAAAATTCGACTTTCGTCATTTCAAGCCTAAATGAGCTACAAACCTCCAAATTACAATCCGGACATGCCTCTAAGCCCAAAATCACCCAACAGAGCTAACAAAATCGACAGAACTCCATTTCGGAGTCGTCTTCACACAGTTCTGACTACGGTGCAAATTCTAATACTTAAGCCTCTGTTTAAGGACTAAGTATCCCAAAACACTCCAAAACCAAAACGAAACCTCCCGACAAGTCACATAAGCAGAAAAAATATGGGGAAAGTAGTTAATAGTTGATCAGAGCTATAACTCTCAAAATAACCTGTCGGGTCGTCACAAGAAGTGACAATCCAAATCCAATCCAAAAAAGTTCGGATTGGATCGGATTTGTACTTATAAGTTGAGATGTTTCTCGTTTTTACAAATATGAATATCCAAATGAAGTGCTCATGTTAAATTTCCTGAAAAGTTCCTCATTCTTTCTGCAATTGTCCAAATAAAGTATTCCAATAATGAAATTATTATTTAAACAAATACAACACAGATATTGTTGGCATCCAATTTTTTTCCTCCTTTCTTCCAAACTATTTCTTTAAGCTTCTAATATCACTAATAATGTAAGAATAATTATTTTATCATTTTTAGCACAAACTTGACCTAATTATTATTATTATTTGCTTAATATCATTATTACTAGTATTATTAATGTTATTACTACTATTATGATTAGTATATTATTATTATTATTATTATTATTATTATTATTATTATTATCACTATTATTATTATTATTATTATTATTATTCTATTGCTATTGTCTTTATCATTCATACCTTAATAGTATTTATTGTTACTTTTCACGAAAAGTATTTTTTCTTTTATCTCACTATGCGAGAACATTTTTGCAATAACTTTTAAATATTACAAAATTATATTTAATAAATCTTGGGGCATCTTACGATAAGTATTTTATCTAAACGTTAGTAATTATAATTAGGTACAATAAATAAGTTAGTTACTTGATTATTTAACATTAATATTACTATTGTAGATTAATAGAAGCCCAAAGAATGTGGAAAGAAGAAAGGAAATTAAGCTTATTTAGTGCCCAATAATTCTGGGGCATTTGCATCTATACCCACTTTTTGTGTCACGTTTTAACTTGTGCCTGCTTTGCGAAAAAAATTTCAAGCGTACCCGCTTTTTCGCATANGGCCTGAAGTTCAGCTCTAGAGCTGAAGTTTTTGTTTTGTAAATGGCGAACTTCAGCTCTAGAGCTGAAGTTTTTGTTTTGTAACTAGCGAACTTCAGCTCTAGAGCTGAAGTTTTTGTTTTGTAACTCGCGAGCTGAAGTTTTTGTTTTTGTAACTGGCGAACTTCAGCTCTAGAGCTGAAGTTTTTGTTTTGTAACTCCCGAACTTCAGCTCTAGAGCTGAAGTTTTTGTTTTTGTAACTGGCGAACTTCAGCTCTAGATCTGAAGTTTTAATTTTTGTAACTGGCGAACATCAGCTCTAGAGCTGAAGTTTTAGTTTTGTAAGAACTTCAGCTCTAGAGCTGAAGTTTTTGTTTTGTAACTCGCGAACTTTAGCTCTAGAGCTGAAGTTTTTGTTTTTGTAACTGGCGAACTTCAGCTCTAGAGCTGAAGTTTTTTTTTGTAATTGGCGAACTTCAGCTCTAGAGTTGAAGTTTTTGATTGCTGTTAACTTGCTTAGTTGCACCATGCCGATTGTTACGTACGAAGGTGAGCACAATCATTCCCTTTCAGTTACAGAAACAAGTAGTCTAATTTTAGAGTCTTCTTAGTTAGAACAAATTGTAGTGATATTAAAATTAGCTTTATTTGCCCTGCAAGGAAGAAGGGTTTCCGATCAATGTAAACTGGAGTAATATGTAACAGATTGGCTGGAGCAATTCTTCTTTCTCCAGTGACTAACTACTAGTGGAAAAGTTTTCCTGCAAATTTGACAAAACAAGCATACTATGAGCAGCTTGTACAATCACAATTATAGCGATTCTATTGAGGATGAGTTCTTCTTCTTAAAGCCATTGCTTGAGAATGGTGGTAGTATTAGAGAATTAATCATAGTGCCTTTCAGTTGTTAATAGAAGAAGAAGAAAACGAAGGAGGAAAAGGAGGAGGAGAAAGGGGCTGAAATTGTTTAAAAACTGGGTATGGGTTAAAAGTTTTTAAAAAAATGGGTATAGGTTAAATACGGGCGACCAAATAGGGCGCCCCGTGCAATTTTTACAATAATTCTCTACTAACTCTACCAGCCCAAAGAATAGTCCACAAGACTGCCCAAGTAATTCCTTAATTCAGCCCAAAATATTAGCCCAAGTCTTGATTCTTTTCTAGATTCTTCCACCAGAAATATCTCTCTTTTGGATTCCAAAAATCCTATGTAATTATTTTCCTCAAATCCAACGCCTCTTAACCCACCCCTCTCTCCCACCTATCTATTTCCTCTTTCCATCTTCATACAAAATTCATCGATGCTCAGCCAAGAACAGAGCTTGTCGCCCCATTTTTGTGCAAGTCTCTCAGACGCTCATATCTCTCTTCTTCAACGGGCAAGTCAACATATGAAGCCAAAAGACTTCTGAAATATTCTCTATGTTTGAAGGACTGATTTATCAGAGATTCGGTTTGATTACAGGCTCTACCCATGACCCCCAAATACAAATTTCAAATGCTAGGGGGGGTAAAAATCCCACCAAAAGAACCAAGCCATTGCAGCCATTAGGGAGGAGCTCTTAGCCCGCCCCTTCACCCTAAAATTTAATGGTTTTGAGCCGCACCTTTACCCCGTAAAAATCCTGAAGCTCAGAGCTGCCCACTTTCACCCCCAAAGTTGAAAACTTCATCCTCACCTCTCCCTTAAAAATCCTTAAGCTTCGGCTGTCATTCAGAAGCTTATACTTTTACTACTCTAAAAAATATTTCTCTAAAACCTAGTGTTATCATTTTGCGACCTTTTAGCTTCTATTTGGTTCTCTTTTATCATAACATATCCATTAATTTTCTCGCTTCAACATTTATTAGTTGTTCGTAGAAGCGGGTTCGAGATCGGATCTCAATAGTGCATCTAAGATCCGCCCCTTGGTTCGCTGCCCCGCAAAAGGTCGGTATCTTTCTTCTTGTTTCGTTTCTGGTATTTTAGTGCTTTAATGTTTTGGTATCTAGTTGGCAATGAGCTCTTAATTTTTTGTTATTCAATTAATTATTTGGGATGTTTCTTGTCGATTTCTGATTAGTTAATATGGATGAAAGGCTCATATGCTCTGTTGTAAAAGAAATAACTTTTATAGGTTAACTGATGTATATTTCCTTATTATAAGGATACCCGACCTTAGATTTTTCTTGAACTTAGAGACATTGCTTATAAGATTTAATTAGCTCAGAACTAGTCGCGATCAGTCCCTTTTAGTCACCGTCGAAAGCAAATAATAATACAACTCAAGCCAAGTTGTGATCCTCTCTTATTGTTACACTAGTGTGAAGGCGTATTTATAGTGTTTGCACCTGTTAGTGACCTGTTATGACTGGAGAATTTCATATGTGTTTTAACGGAACTGGTTTTCGAGATCCTTTCTTAAGATGGTGTCATTGAAGTATAGAAAATATGGCTAAAAGTTAGTTTGGTTTATGTGACGACCCGGCCAGTCGTTTCATGAGTTACCGCTCCGTTTTCCCAATTTCTGCTTCTTTATGCTTCGTTATCCGTGTTTTATGTGATCAAGTTGATTAGTTTGCGTTTGGAGTAGATTTGGTAAGAAATGAGACACTTAGTCTCTTTTAAGAAGGTTTAAGTTGGAAAAGTCAACCGGATGTTGACGTATGTGTTAGAGGGTTCGGATGTGAGTTCCGATGGTTCGGTTAGCTTTGGGTGATTTGTGACTTAGGAGCGTGATCGGAATTGGTTTTGGAGGTCCGGTGTAGAATTAGTCTTGAATTGGCGAAGTTGATATTTTGGCGATTTCCGGTTGGTAGGTGAGATTTTGATCCGAGGGTCGGAATGGAATTCTGAGAGTTGCTGTAGCTTCGTTATGTCAATTGGGATGTGTGTGCAAAATTTCAGGTCATTCGGACGTGATTTGGTTGGGTTTTTGATCAAAAGCGTAATCTAGAAGATTTTGGGATTCTTAGGCTTGAATCCGATGCAAATTTGATATTTCGATGTTGTTTTGAGTGTTCCGAAGGTTGGAACAAGTTTGAATGATGTTATGGGATATGTTGGCATGTCGGGTTGAGGTCCCGAGGGCCTCGGGTGAGTTTCGGATGGTCGACTGGACCATTTTGTGCCTTAAAAGATAGAAGAAAATGCAGGCTTCAGTTGCAGGTGTTTTGTTCATTGCGATCGCATAGGTGCTATTGCGATCGAGTAGAAGCTTTTGGGGGCAGTCCATTTTTTTGTTCAATGCGTTCGCATAGGATATGTTGTGATCACATAGTTGTAAGGAAAGGCCGCGTTCGCGTAGAGTTAATGGACCTCACATCTTAGTTGGATTTTGTTCATCGCGAACGCGGAAGGTTGTCCGCGATCGCATATAGTAATTTGGGCAGTGCATTGCGATCGCATGGAATTTGTTGCGTTCGCATAGAGTAAATTTGGAGCTGAGATTTTTTTGTGCTTCGCGATCGCAAAGATTTCCCTACGATCACATAGAAGGAATTTTTGCCTGGGCACTGAGGTTTTTTAACATTTCATCCGCGAGTCTTAGCCATTTTTCCTCCATAGCTGAGTATTTTGAGAGCTCTTTGAGGGAAATTGAACAGGGATTCAAGGAGAAGTGATAGGAGGTAAGTTCTATGAACCAAAAACGTGATTATATTGTGTATTTAACCTAGGAATTCATGGAAATTTAGCTAAAATGGAAGAACTAGGGCTTGGGATTTTGAGATTTTAAATTGGGATTTGAAGGGCCATTTGAGGTCGGATTTGAGAGTTTTTGATATGTTTGAACTCGTGGAAGGATAAGGAACCCGTTGATGTGAAAATTTCTGAGTTTCGAGAAGTGGGCACGGGGCTCGGGTTTTGCTAATTTCGGGATTTTTGAGATTTTTCGATTGTTTTTGCTTGGGCTTTGTTTCCATAACATATTGTGACGTATTCGTTCTGATTTTAGATAGATTCAACGCGTGTGGAGGCCGATTCGAGGGGCAAAGGCGTCGCGAGCTAGAGTTGTAGCCGGTTCGAGGTGAGTAATGATGTTAAATGATGTCCTGAGGGTTTGACACCCCGGATTGCACATCGTAGTGCTATATTGAGGTGACTTGCACGCTAGATAGCGAGCGTGGGGTAGAGCACCGTTGGGGATTGTGACTTGGTCCGTCCCGGTTGATGAATTTACCGCGTATTTGACTAAAACTTTTTTGTTATCATCATGACTTGGGCTAATTTCCATATTTGGGCTTCGTGCCAACTGGTGAACCCTCCGAGGATTTTTATCACTATTTCCTCACTGTGTTGACTTGTTACTTGAACTCAGTCCTGTTGATACCTATCGTTTTACAAACTCAGCCACTTTTACTCGGATTTGAAACTTAAATGATATTTCTAAATGATGTTTAGGGCTGAGAACTACTGTTTTACTACTGCCGGAGGGGCTTGTGGTGATTTTCAGACTGAGTGAGGCCGAGGGCCGAGATGCTTTTATATGCCACGAGGTGCATTTAGTGTTGTGAGGCCGAGTGCCGAGAGATGATTCCACGAGGTGGCTTGATATAGCGCTTGGGCCGTAAGGCGCCCCTCCGGAGTCTGCACACCCACAGTGAGCGCGGGTATCCATTGTGATCTGAGAGTGAGCCCGAGGGGCTGATATTGTTCTGAGTGTGAGTCTAAGGGACTAATACTGTTCTGAGTGATTGACACTGTGCCCGAGGGTCGGATTTCTACTTGTTATTTACCTACTAAATTACCTGTTTTACTTGTTTCAAAGAGATTTCATTGGGGTTCTTCACTGATTTACTGCTTTAAGTGATTTTACGTCTTAATATAGAATTGCTTTGTGCCTTTACATGCTTTCATACTTTCAGCCATTATTTATAATTATTACTCACTGGGTCGGAGTACTCACATTACTCCCTGCACCGTGTGTGCAGATTCAGGCATAGCAGAGTCCGCTCCTGAGTGCTGATCCTCCCAGTCCAGGTAGTGATTTGGAGATTACGAGGTAGCTATCGGCGTCCGCAGCCCCCGTTACTCCCCTATCTTATCATTTTCATTTTCCTAGAACTATTGTACCGGATTTAGTGTTCAGTAGACTCATATATGGATTTCTTAGTTGCTCATGACTTGTGACACCCCGATTTGGGCTGTGTCGGGATGGTTTCTCCTATTGTTATCGTTATTCCGCAAACTATGACTACTATATCATGTTTAAAAATTGTTTATGGTATTTAACTATTTAAAAGAGGTGTTCCGTTTGGTCTGGCTGGCCTTGTCTTAACGAAAGGCGCCATCACGACCGGGTTTGGGAATTTGGGGTTGTGACAAGTTGGTATCAGAGCCTAGGTTACTAGGTCTCACGATTCATGAGCGGGTTTAGTAGAGTCTCGCGGATCGGTTCTGTATTTATCCTCGAGAGGCTGCAGAACCTTTTAGGAAAAACCTCACATTCTTGAAATTCTTGTCGTGCGAACTTGTCGATCCGAGTGCTAAACTTCTGTTATTCTACTCTCTCGCAGATAGCGAGGACTCGCGCTGCCGGGCGAGGTGGACGACCGCCAGTACCACCCACTGAGGCCACCAGAGGCCGTGGACACGGTCGTGGTCGTGGCAGAGGCAGAGCAGCGAGGGCAGCACCTGTTGATCCACCAGTTGCCCCAGCTCAGGATCAAGCTCCAGCAGCACCAGTTCAGGTACCAGCTGTGCCCATCGTGATCCCGGGTCTACAGGAGACCTTGGCACAGATCTTGACAGATTGCACTGGCCTGGCTCAGGCAGTTTCAGCCACAGCAGCAGCGACCTCACAGGCCGGGGGAGGCAATCAGACCCCCGCTGCTCTCACACCTGAGCAGGTAGTGCAGAGACTACAGACGCTGGAGGCACCTCCAGCTTAGCCGGTTGCACCAGCTCAGCAGTTCATGGTACCAGTTATGCCGGATGATGAGCAGTGTCGTCTTGAGAGGTTTGGTAGACTCCAGCCTCCGTCATTCAGTGGTGCTGAGGGCGAGGATGCCCAGGGTTTTCTGGATAAGTGTCAGCGGATGCTCCGTACAGCAGGGATTCTTGAGTCTAGTGGTGTGGCATTTACCACCTTTCAGTTTTCTGGGGCTGCCTTCAATTGGTGGGAGGCGTATGAGAGGCGTAGGCCAGCCAGTGCAGCGCCCCCTTACTTGGCAGCAGTTCTCCAGTCTCTTCTTTGAGAAGTATGTACCGCAGCCCCGCAGAGAGGAGCTGCGCAGACAGTTTGAGTGGCTGCGACAGGGAGACATGACGTTGTCCCAGTATGAGATGAGGTTTTCAGAGTTGGCTCGTCATGCCGTTTGGATGGTCCCGAGTGATCGTGAGAGGATCAGGAGATTTGTTAATGGCCTTAACTACCATCTCCGTATTCTTATGACTAGAGACAGAGTATTGGGTGCTACGTTCGAGGAGATGGTTGATATCACTCGAGAGATTGAGACGGTTCACCGTCAGGATCGAGAGGAGAGGGAGGCCAAGAGTCTCGAGGTTCTGGCAGTTTCAGTGGTGCTCCTTGATCGTGGCCCTCTCAACACTACACAATATTAGGAAGAGTGGGTAGCAATAACTAATACCCGAATAGCGGATCGGGGTTGAATTTCCACAGGGAGCTTGGAGTGGAGTTGCATTGCCGGTTTAGTTTAGAATTGCGTTTGTACTTCTAATTGCACTCCTAACATTTTTGGGGATTTTTATATTTAAAACTTCTTTTGTAATCTAAGGATTAAAGCTAAATTATGCTAAGGAAATATTGCTAAGTTGTGCTTAATATAGGAAAAAGGCACTAGGGTTGTGACACTACCTAGGTGGCCAGCTAACGTGTAGAAGCTACTAAGGGGAGATTGATAAATCTGGGATTAGTGCTATAGCCGTTACACAATTGCACTCATTATCACACCTCTCGGTAGAGAGAACATTTTTGCCCAATTGACTCTCTCGAGACCAATTAGGTAGGCCAATTAGACCGGGCAACTAGGGCTCAAGTAGGGTAGTTACTCTTTCGAGGTTTAACCCGTTAATTGGGACTACCATTCTCATGGGTCCATCCCAATTCCTTGTTAGGTTAACTTTTAGGGTCATATGACTCTCTCTCTCTCAAGAAGAGTTAGACCCACTAAGCTTGAATTCATGTTTGCAACCACAAATTCTAAATTGAAACACAAAATGAACCCAAATAACAAATACCCAATCTCAATCTCATCCTAGAATGCAACACCCATTAACTACCCACACTAGGGTTGAGCCACAACCCTAGCTAATGGGTTTAGCTAGACAAAATTAAAGAAGAAACAGTAGAAATAGATGATGAAATGAACATAATAATTGATTACTACTTAAAATCTATGATATTCAAGAGTAAAATTGTCAAAATAGGCTACAAAATACTTCTCACGAGCGCAGCTCTCGTTCAGCAGCTAAAAACATTCCCTAAAAATGTCAAAAAGATCTATTTATACCGAGCAAGAAAATCTGGACAAAAATGCCCCTGCGGGGTAGGCGCGGATCGCCCAAAAAGGGAGCGCGACCGCGTTGGCTCTTGGACTCTTGAACTCTGTTCTCTGAAGTTGGGACCGCGGACCGCGCAGAAATGGAGCGCGGCCGCGTTTCAGGACGGGCGCGGACCCCGTAAAAATGGAGAGAAGCCGCGTGGCAGTACTTTGGCAAAAACAGCATCTCTCTGAATCTCATCTACGCGGACCGCGTAAAAAGGAGCGCGGACCGCGCAGATTGCCTTTGAATGACCCAGTCTCTGAATCTCCTAACGCGGCCGCGTGGCAAAACAGTGCGGTCCGCGCTAGGTCTTCTTGTTCCCCACTTCAATTGGTCTTTGACACTTGGCAGGTTTCACTCCGTTTTGAGCCGATCTTTGACATTTGTCATCTTGTCGCTCAAACCTGCAACCAAGCGCAACTTGTAAGGATTTTGGGATTATTTTGTGGCAATTCATAACAAAAGCAATAGCAAGTAGGGGTATAATCATGTTAAAATCCTAACTTATCAACTCCCCCAAACTTAAACCTTTGCTTGTCCTCAAGCAAACAAAATAAGACCTACCCCAAAAAAGCAATCCAAGAATTTCCAGCTATCCTAAAGTACCTCAACAAGCATCAATTGGAACTAACAATTGCCCTCGATACGAATGCATCATTAACACATTTTAGGCTTTTGAAAACTATGGATCAAGTGTGCCACAAGAGCATCAAGGGTTGACACATTTCATCAAAGAGCTTTTCTGAAATACCTTGGTCATTGTGGAATCCAAACTCAAACATCCTCAACTCTCCCTAAGCGAACCTTACCTTTTTGAGTAGTGACACACAAACCGAGGTTGATGGGATTTTCACTCAATTCTCTCAAAAAGAAGGTCACAAATCCGGCTCTAGGTACCATATGCTTGCCCCTTATGTAAGTATCCACTAATGTAGGTTCCGTTCAACTCAAGATCATATAGGGCTTTTGTGGAGTCATTGTAAAGGCTTTTGGGCAAGGATAGGACATGTTTTTGTTCAAGTGGGTTCAATCTTCCCTTAAGCACTTCTTTTGATTCATTTTGGCACACTTTTCTTGACTCATTTTAGTATTTACTTCTTTTTCAAGGGGTTAGAGAGACACATGGCACTCTTTCTTATGCAATTCAACACATTTCTTGTTTTTCTGCTTTTTCCACTCCCTTTTTCACCTTTGTTTTCTTTGAATTCCCTTTTTGACCTTATTCACTTTTGTACCTTTTACCACACTGTTTCCTTTCTTGCCTCTCCCCCCAAACTTAGACATTTGTCATTTATTCAAGGGAAGATGTGGGTGCCAAGAGAGGGTCTCATTAAAAACGGATATAGGCTTGTAGTTTTGGTTCTTGAAAGAAGGAAGATTAAGGCTCAAAAGGGTTAACTAGGGAATCATTTCATTGGTAGGCTATGGAGTTGTTCAACTTAGCATTTGGATCAAGGAGAGCCTATAATCACTTCTCAAGTCAAATTTCACCTAGGATTTCGCCTCAACAAACATTTGGGGCAAGTTCTAGACCATCGGCTCGGGACTTGGACTCAGAATTCTAATTCTCACCACACACCCTCAAGGATTGCTAAAGACATCGAGTCGAGGGCCCACAACGACCTTAGTTACGATTCAAGCGCACAATGGTTCAACAAGACCACATGATAATTGTTTGGTCAACACAAGAGTCCCAAGGCCAGGACTTTCACCATCCTAAGCACAACATTATGTCTTTGACCATGGGATCAAAGGCAAATGTGTTAGGCCCAAGTGAAGCTTTGCCTGAGGTACCCTTAACTACGCAAAATCCAAAGAAGGTCAAAAACAGACTCAAACCCTTAAGAAGGTTGTCACGCCATCTATCATTGGGAAGAGCCACTCGGTTCGCACAACACTCTACCCCTAGAAAGAACCGTGGCATTAAGAAAACCAAGGGCTTATTGACAACGCCAAAACCAAAACAAAAGGCTACGAGCCTAAATACCAGGCTAAAAACAAAAAATTTTAACGAAAATAGAGAAATCGAATGAATATGTACAATGGGGAGTAGAATATACAACGGGGATGAATACATACATAAATTAGAGAAGTAGCCAAAATTAGCAGTTATATACAGGCCAACTATCAAATCTAGAAACATAAACTAAAAGTCAAATATATACAATCATCCAAATGTATCAAAAATCAAAACAGTAGGGCGCACCCCCACGAATAAGAGCTGGCATTGTCCCCAATGCCAACTACCAAAATAAGCATAAAAACAGAGAAAGGATATAGAGTGGCTCCTCAAGCCTGATCCGTCTGCATGGGCTGATCAGTGGTCCCCTGGTCCTCTGTACTGGCAGGAACCTTAGACCGGTTCCCGGCATGCTGCTGCTCTGCTGCTAGGACAGGGGCCGGGTCATGGACCGGCTGAACATCTGGTGGAGCAGTGGAGGTACCCTCCTGAACCTGTGCCACCTCTATCACAACACCCTCAATGCTAGGAAGCTTCTTCTTCTTCCTTGGGTGCCTAGGCTCCTCCTCCTGCTGTGGCTGTGCTGCTGCTGGATCTAGAGCTGGATCCCCCAATAGCAAGTCTAATGGCATCTGGTCTGCCAAAAGCTTGTCCACATCTACTCGCAGCTTCTTTACCGACTCCCGAGACGCCCTCGACTTTCTCATTTTCTTGTGTTCCTTTGCAAGCTCCTTCAAAGCCTTGCCATGTGAGGCTACCGCCGTAGTCAAGGTAGTATAGGTCTCCAAAATCTTCTCGTGGTTGGCTAGGAGCTTCTTCAATGTCTCCTCAATGGAAGGAGGAATCTGAGCAATGGCTGGTACTGAATGTGCCTCAACTGTAGTAGCCAATGTGGACAACTTGGATGTCGCTGCTAATATCCAGTTGTTTAGACTGGCTAAAGACTGACTGAGCTGGTGGGCAGTGAACCGATGAGTCTTTGAAATAGGAACTGCCGGGTCAGTTGAAGTAGAAGAACCTGAGGGTAAGGGCTCACTGATGGAAGTGGTCGGGATGGAGGATGGTCCAATAGAAGGCTCTACCGCAACTGGCTCCTCAGACTGGCCAGTTGGGGCAGAGGTGGGTGGCTGGTACATTTTGGGTTGTCTGAACCCAACTGGCTATACCATGAATAGGGGGCCACCGGCTTTGTCTTGACATCAAATCGCTTTTTCTTCACCTCCAAATCCCTAAAGTACATGGAAAGAGTGTTCGGGAAGGGGTAGTTTGTGTTGGTCTCCTGTCCGACTGTAGAGATCACCCTCGAGATGATGTTGCCCACATTGAGAGGAAGCCCGGCCATGATAGATGCCACACGAACAGCCCGGGCAAGAGGAACTGAGTGATCATGTGTGGAGGGATCAAGTCTACTACAAACGAATGTCAACCAACCCTTTGCTTCAAAATTAAATGTGTTCCGTAGAATCTTCTCCCCCGCCTTCAACCATTTTGGAACAGTGCCCGGGGCTGCCAAGTACTCGGCCAACCAGGGACGCACCTCCTCACCCATTGCTAGCTTCGCTAAGTATTCTGTTTCATCCTCCTCTTTGAACCCCAAATATTCATTCAAGGACTTCCCATCAAAAACCACCATTTTATCCCGCACCTTCGTTGCCTTTGTGTCCTTAACCACATGAGAAATATTGCAATAGAACCCTTTTACCATATGCTCATTGGCATCAATACATCTCTCCTTGAAGAAGCCCCAGCCATCTCTAGTACGGAATTGCTCTTGCACCTTTGGGTTGAGAGGTAGAAGATCACTGTCAATGAATTGTCTCTCCGGGATCAATTTCCTCACGGGCCACCACTCTCTAAATTTGTGGAATGCTATCTCACTCACAAATCGGTCTGCCCAGGCTTCAGGTTTTTTGGTTCGATCAACTCCCCCGACTTGAGTCTCACCTCCCTCACCATATCCTGTACTCTCCCTAGATAATGAAGCTGTGGGGGAGGTGGAGTATTGTTCTTCACTTCTTGCTACGGACTCATCAGACGAATCCGAAATTACGTTGACCGGTCTCTTGGAGGTGGGTGAAGGTGAAGGAGTGTCATGTAATTGGAATGGGTCAGAGGTGTAAGTGGGGGCTGATAGTGATGCTCTGGGAGGGTGCATACTCACTCCCCGAAGAGTGGGAGGCAGCCCTATCAGCAGCCCGTATCAGCTTACGGGTCTTTTTAATGTTTTCCCAGGCCTGGGGAGTGAGTTTAGAAATTCTCTTTCCCTTTCCCCCTCGGGAGGAACCACCTCTCCCGGGATGTTGTTGTTCTTTACCTCCTCGTTTCTTAACCATGATCTGCAAAAAATACACGTCTAACATTGTTAGTTTAAGCACATGCAGTGAATTAGATGAATCACACAGGAGGGGAAAACACAGTTCATTTGCATAACACAGAAGCAGAACACAGGGGCGCAGACCGTGTAGGTCTGGAGCGCGGACCGCGCAGGGCATATGCCCCCGGTGAACCTCTCTGAATCCCCCTAACACGGTCCGCACTGATATGGACCGCAGCCACGTTGGGCCAGCGCGGACCGCGCAAAAATGTGACGCGGCCGCGCTGGTTAAAGTAGGCATCACAGAAGAAACTACGCGGACCGCGTAGAAAAGATGCGCGGCCGCGCTGGGCCATTTAATTGAACTGAGCTAGGGTTTAGCATTTTGGTCCATTTTTCATCAAATCTTTGAGTCCTAGTTGTCCCTACTCAATTACTCATATTGAAGTTCATGCCCAATGTTCAAGATAAACACAAAAAACTAAGCTAAGCATTAAACCTAAGAAAAAATGAGAAGAAAATAAGAAGTTATACTACTGGGAAGCAAGCACAATAATTAAAAATTAAAACTATGAATGAAATTAGCAAGGAATGTTACCAAGGATTATGAAGATTCAACTACTTAAAGCAAAGGCCTTAGTGAATAGTAAAAATTTAAGCCCAGGAAGTCAGAGTGCGTAAAGGGTAAAATGAGGCCTAGGGTCTCTATTTATAGAAAACCTGTGGGACCCATCACTTACCTACCAGCGCGGCCGCGCAGAAATGGACGCGGACCGCACTGGATTTCATTCCTTCACCTTGAAATGAGCTGCCCACGCGGACCGCACTGTTTTGTTACGCGGCCGCGTGGGAAACTTCAGAGAGCATGAACATTTGGGCCTTCCCAGCGCGGACCGCACAAAAGTGCTCTGCGGCCGCGCCGGCAACTTCAGAGACTCAATACCTCATTGTACCAGCCTACGCGGACCGCACTGTTTTGTAGCGCGGCCGCGTTGGCAAACTTCAGAGACCTGACATTTTTCATTTGTTGCTTTTGTTCTGCACTGGTTCAACATTATCCCTGCAACATCTCACAAACTATTAGCTCAAAGATCCTAGGCTATGAAGAAAATCAAAGAAATAGAAAAAGACATGGGTCGCCTCCCAAGAAGCGCTTGATTTAACGTCGCGGCACGACGCATGTTACCATCTCATCATTTCAAATGAAGGAGTGCCACCACGTGGCTGTCATCAATCTTCCCCAAGTAATGCTTCACGCGATGCCCATTAACCCGGAATACCTCACCATTTTTATTTTTGAGATCAAGAGCACCAAAAGGAGTCACAAATACCACTTCAAAAGGGCCACTCCACTTAGACTTGAGTTTACCCGGAAATAACCTCAACCGGGAGTTGAAAAGAAGAACCATATCACCAACCTTGAATTCCTTTCCCCGAGCATATTTGTCGTGAAGGTACTTCATCTTGTCCTTATACAAGGACGAGCTGGAATAGGCATTAAATCTAAACTCATCAAGCTCATTCAATTGCTCCACACGGAGATTGGCTGCAACATCCCATTCCAAGTTCAACTTCCTCAATGCCCACATAGCCTTGTGCTCAAGTTCCACCGGAAGATGGCAAGCTTTACCAAACACCAACCGATACGGAGACATACCAATTGGAGTCTTGTAAGCCATCCGATAAGCCCAAAGAGCATCATCCAATTTCTTCGACCAATCGGTCCTATTAGCATTCACCGTTTTGGACAAAATACTCTTTATCTCCCGATTTGAGACTTCCACTTGTCCGCTAGCTTGTGGATGATAGGGGGTGGTCACTTTGTGGTTAACTCCAGACTTAGCAAGCAATGAGTCGAAAGCCTTGTTGCAAAAATGGGACCCCCCCATCACTAATAATGGCCCGAGGAGTACCAAACCTCGTAAAGATACTCTTTTTCAAAAATGCTACAACACTTTGGGCTTCATTGTTGGGTAGAGCCACGGCTTCCACCCACTTTGAGACATAGTCCACCGCCACGAGAATGTAAGTGTTACCACAAGAGCTCGCGAACGGACCCATGAAATTGATGCCCCAAACATCAAAAATATCCACCTCGAGAATTGTATTGAGGGGCATCTCATCCTTCTTGGAAATACCGCTTGCTCTTTGACATGCATCACATCTCTTCACCAATTCACTAGCATCCTTAAACAGCGTCGGCCAATAGAATCCGCAAATCAAAACTTTTGAGGCCGTCCTCACCACCCCGTGATGGCCACCATAGGGAGAAGAGTAACAAGCCTTCAATATGCTCATTTGTTCACTTTCCGGTACACATCTTCTTATCACTCCATCCGTGCAAATTCTAAACAAATACGGATCATCCCAATACTATCCCGCTTGAGTTTCTTCCTTTGGTTGGAAGAGAGCTCACACGGGACGTTACCAGTCACAATGAAGTTGGAGATGTCTGCGAACCATGGCATTTCACACATAGAAATGGAAAGAAGATGCTCGTCAGGGAACCTATCATTAATCTCAATACCATCACTTGGTCTCCCCTCTTCCTCTAATCGTGACAAATGGTCTGCAACTTGATTCTCGCTTCCCTTTCTATCCACAATCTCTAAATAAAATTCCTGAAGGAGTAGCACCCACCTCATCAATCTTGCTTTCGAATCCTTCTTAGTCATCAAATACCGGAGGGCTGCATGGTCCGTGTGTATGATCACCTTTGCTCCCATAAGGTAAGGTCGAAATTTCTCCATCGCGAACACAATAGTCAATAGCTCCTTTTCCGTCACTGTGTAGGTTCTTTGGGCCTCATTCATCGTCTTGCTAGCATAATACACATGATGGAACATTTTGTTGATCCTTTGGCGTAGCACCGCCCCAACCGCTACATCACTCGCATCGCACATGAGTTCAAAAGGCAAATGCCAATTAGGTGCGGTGATGATAGGAGTTGTTGTCAACTTGTGTTTCAATATCTCAAAAGACTCCATGCACTTCTCATCAAAGATAAACTTGACATCCTTTTCTAACAATTTGCAAAGCGGGTTCACAATTTTTGAAAAATCTTTAATGAATCGCCGGTAGAACCCGGCATGACCAAGAAAACTCCTCACCCCTTTGACAGAAGTTGGGGGAGGGAGCCTTGAGATAACCTCTATTTTTGCCTTATCAACTTCAATTCCTTGCCTTGAGATTTTGTGACCCAATGCAATTCCCTCTTGCACCATAAAGTGACATTTCTCCCAGTTGAGCACAAGGTTGGTTTCTTCACATCTTGCCAAAATCCTATCCAAGTTCACCAAACATTCTTCAAATGAATCTCCCACCACGCTGAAGTCGTCCATGAATACCTCCAAGATATCCTCCACCATGTCGGTGAAAATTGCCATCATACATCTTTGGAAGGTCGCTGGGGCATTACATAGTCCGAATGGAATTCTCGAGAAAGTGAACGTGCCATAAGGACATGTAAAGGTTGTCTTCTCCTGATCCTCCGGGGCAATCAGAATTTGATTATACCCCGAGTAGCCATCTAGAAAACAATAAAAGGCCCGGCCCGCAAGACGATCGAGCATTTGGTCCAATAATGGTAGTGGGAAATGATCTTTTATTGTCACCTTATTCAGCTTTCTATAGTCCATACACACTCTCCAACCCGTAACTGTCCGAGTAGGAATTAACTCATTGTTGGCATTGGTCACTACCGTCATTCCACCCTTCTTTGGTACACATTGGACCGGAGAGGTCCATGAACTATCCGAGATAGGGTAAACCACACCGGCATCAAGCCACTTGATAACCTCTTTCTTTACTACTTCTTGAATCACCTCGTTGAGTCTACTTTAATGTTCAAGAGATAGCTGTGCATCCCCCTCCAAGATGATCTTATGCATGCAAAATGCGGGCTTATTCCCCTGATGTCCGCCAAAGTCCATCCTATTGCCCTTTTTCGCTTTTGAAGCACCTCCACAGTGGCCTCAACCTGCAAGTTAGTAAGGCAAGAAGAAAGAATAACTGGAAGAGTAGAATTAGAGCCCAAGAATTCATACCTGAGGTGTGGAGGAAGTGGTTTCAACTCCAACACCGGTGGCTCCTCAATTGATGGCTTGGTTGGCAGAGTTTTCCGATTCTCAAGATCCAAAGATAGCTTCCTAGGCTCATATGAATATGAACCCATTCCATGCAATGCATTCACGCACTCCACTCTACCGGCATCATCATTGACATCCATGTTAAGAAGCACTACTTCAAGAGGATCTTCAACATTAATCAAGGCACTTGTGTCATCCACTATCACCACGGTGACAATGTCCACAAATGAACACACCTCCGTGCTATTGGGTTGTCTCATTGATTTGCACACATGAAATACCACCTTCTCATCACCCACACGGAATGTCAACTCCCCTGCTTCCACATCAACCAATGCCTTCCCCGTAGCTAGGAAAGGTCTTCCAAGAATGATTGGCACCTCAAAATCCACTTCGCAAACCAATATCACAAAATCCGCCGGCAATATGAACTTATCAACACGAACAAGTACATCATCAATTATGCCCAAGGGACGCTTCATAGATCGGTCCGCCATTTGAAGTCTCATGGAGGTTGGTCTCGGTTGACCGATCCCCAAGGTCTTGAAAATAGAATATGGCATCAAGTTGATACTATCCCCCAAGTCACATAGGGCTTTAGCAAAATCCGCACTACCAATAGTGCACGGGATAGTCAAAGCACCCGGATCCTCGAGTTTTGGGGCCATAGAATGAACAATAGAACTCACTTGGTGCGTCATTTTAATTGTCTCACACTTCATCGACCTCTTCTTGGTTACCAAATCCTTCATAAATTTTGCGTACCCCGGCATTTGTTAAAGGGCCTCCACTAATGGCACATTTATAGTAAGACTCTTCATCATTTCAATGAACTTTTTGAATTGGTTGTCTCCTTTTTGCTTTGCTAATCTTTGCGGGTAAGGTGGAGGTGGTCTAGGCAAGGGTGTCTTAGCCTTGGGCACCGCCGGCTCGGGTATATCAATAATGTGTTCCCTAGACGGGTTCACGGCATCTTGAGTCTCTACCCCGGCCTCATCATCAATATCAATCCGTACATCATTTGTCACTATTGGTTCAACCACATTGTCAACACTCAAAGGCACATCATCATCATGCGACTCAACTTCATCATTCACAACCTGATTCTCAACCGAGGCATGCACATCACCGCCTCTTCCACTCCTAGTTGTAACTGCCATCACATGATTGTTACCCCCTTTGGGTTCACTACCGTGTCACTTGGTAGCGCACCTTTAGGTCGGGTATTTAAAGCTTGAGAAATTTGTCCTATTTGCACCTCTAGGTTCCGGATAGATGTGTTATGTGAAGCCAATTGTGCGTCAGAATCTTGGTTCTTTTTCATCATCTGCTCGAACATCATCTCTATCCGTCCTATATTACTTCCGGAAGAACTAGGCCCTTGCGACTGAAAGGGGGGTGGATTGTTTGGTTGTTGGAACATGGGGGGTCTTTGAAAGCCTTGCCCCCTACCAC
>NW_017671321.1:300323-308125 GCF_001879085.1 Nicotiana attenuata
GGCAGGTTTCACTCCGTTTTGTAGCGGATCTTTGACATTTGTCATCTTGTCACTCAAACCTGCAATCAAGCGCATCATGTAAGGATTTTGGGATTATTTTGTGGCAATTCATAACAAAATCAATAGCAAGTAGGGGTATAATCATGTTAAAATCCTAACTTATCACTCCTTCGAGGGGCCAGTTCCAGCATGGTAGAGGTCGTTCTTTCAGGCCTGCTCAGTCAGCCCGTCCAGAGTATCGAGGGGCATCTTCAGGTCGTGGTCATCATGGGTCTCAGTAGGGCCAGCCTTCACTTAGCGCCCTCCCAGCTTAGAGTTCATCTCGTGCCCTATCGGCTCAGGGTTCTTCTATGCCGAGTGCATCTGCTAGTCAATTAGGTGCGAGGGGTTCCCTTCAGTCCCCTTCTCCAGTACCTGGGAGTTATTTTGAGTGTGGAGAGTTTGGGCATGTGTGGAGACAGTGTCCTCGTCGTGCTGCTAGTTCATCCCAGTAGAGGGGTCAGTCCTCGACTTCCGCTCCAGCTACTTCACCACCCGGCCAGCCAGCTAGGGGTGGGGGTCAGACAGCCAGGGGTCGCCTCAGAGGGGGAGATCAATCAGGGGGCGGTCAGGCCCGTTTTTAAGCTATGCCAGGCAGATCCGATGCCATTGCCTCCGATGCTGTCATCTCAGGTATTATTTCAGTCTGCCACAGAGATGCCTCTGTATTATTTGATACCGGCTCCACCTTTTCTTACGTGTCTTCGTACTTTGCTCATTATTTGGGTACACCCCGGGAGTTTCTTGCTTTGCCTATTCATGTGTCTACCCCGGTGGGCGATAATGTTGTTGTAGACCGTGTGACCCGGTCGTGTGTAGTGACTATTGGGGGTCTAGAGACCCGAGTTGATCTATTTCTATTGAGCATGGTGGATTTTGATGTCATTTTAGGCATTGATTGGTTATCACCGTGTCATGCTATTCTAGACTGTCATGCTAAGACAGTCACTTTGGCTATGCCGGGTGTACCGCGGATCGAGTGGCGTAGTGTGACTGACTATGTTCCAAGTAGAGTGATCTCTTTCTTGAAGGCCCAGCGTATGGTTGGGAAGGGTTGTCATTCGTATTTAGCTTTTGTGCGGGATGTTGGAGCTGAGACTCCCAGTATTGATTCTGTCCCAGTTGTGAGGGATTTTCCCGACTTATTTCCTGCAGACCTGCCGGGCATGCCACCGGACAGGGATATTGATTTTGGTATTGATCTGGTGCCGGGCACTCAGCCCATTTCTATTCCTCCATATTTTATGGCACCAACAGAGTTAAAAGAATTGAAGGAGCAGCTTCAGGAACTCCTAGATAAGGGGTTCATTCGGCCTAGTGTGTCACCTTGGGGTGCACCAGTCCTGTTTGTGACAAAGAAGGATGGCACGCTGAGGATGTGCATTGATTATAGGCAATTGAACAAAGTGACAGTTAAGAACAATTATCCTTTGCCTCGCATTGATGATTTATTCGACCAGCTTCAGGGAGCAAGGGTGTTCTCTAAGATTGATCTCCGTTCGGGCTATCACCAGTTGAAGATCAGGGATTCAGATATTCTTAAGACTGCTTTCAGGACCAGATATGGTCACTATGAGTTTCTTGCCATGTCTTTCAGGCTGAACAATGCCCCAGCAGCGTTCATGCATTTGATGAACAGTGTATTCTTGCCTTATCTGGATTCGTTCGTTATTGTATTCATTGATGATATTCTAGTGTACTCGTGTAGTCAGGAGGACCACGCGGAGCATTTGCGAGTTGTGTTGCAGAGATTGAGAGAGGAGAAGCTTTATGCAAAGTTCTCCAAGTGTGAGTTTTGGCTCGGTTCAGTGGATTTCTTGGGGCATGTGGTGTCCAGCGAGAGTATTCAGGTCGATCCGAAGAAGATAGAGGCGGTTCAGAGTTGGCCTAGACCGTCCTCAGCCACGGAGATTCGTAGCATTCTTGGGTTGGCAGGTTATTATCGTCGGTTTGTCTAGGGGTTTTCATCTATTGCATCGCCCTTGACCAAGTTGACTCAGAAGGGTGCTCCATTTGTATGGTCGGACGAGTGTGAGGAGAACTTTCAGAAGCTCAAGACAGCTTGACCACAACTCCAGTTTCGGTTTTGCCATCAGCTTCAGGTTCATATACCGTGTATTGTGATGCTTCGAGAGGTTGGATTGGTTGTGTATTGATGCAGGAGGGTAGAGTTATTGCATATGCTTCTCGTCAGTTGAAGCCCCACGAGAAGAACTACCCTGTTCATGATTTGGAGTTGGCTGCTATAGTTCATGCATTGAAGATTTGGAGGCATTACTTGTACGACGTATCTTGTGAGGTATTCACTGATCATCGTAGACTTCAGTATTTGTTCAAGCAAAAGGATCTTAATCTGAGGCAGTGGAGATGGTTAGAGTTGCTTAAGGATTATGATTTCACCATATTGTATCATCCGGGAAAGGCCAATGTAGTGGCCGATGCTTTGAGCCGGAAGGCAGTGTGTATGGGGAGTATATTCCAGTTGGGGAGAGACCTCTTGCGGTTGATGTTCAGGCTTTGGACAATCGGTTCGTGAGGTTGGATATTTCTGAGCCCAGTCGGGTATTGGCTTGTGTGGTATCTCGGTCTCCTTTATATGATCGCATCAGAGAGCGCCAGTATGATGATCCGCATTTGCTTGTCCTTAAGGACAGAGTTCTACATGATGATGCCAGAGATGTGACCAATGGTGATGATGGAGTGTTGAGGATGCAGGGCCGAATCTGTATGCCCAATGTGGATGGACTTAGAGAGTTGATTCTGGATGAGGCCCATAGCTCGCGGTATTCCATCCATCCGGGTGCCGCGAAGATGTATCAGGATCTTAGACAACATTATTGGTGGCGGAGAATGAAGAAAGATATTGTGAGGTTTATAACTCGGTGTCTTAATTGTCAGCAGGTGAAATATGAGCATCAGAGACCGGGGGGCTTGCTTCAGCAGATGGTTATTCCTGAATGGAAGTGGGAGAGGATCACTATGGATTTTGTTGTTGGACTTCCTCGGACTTTGAAGAAGTTCGATGCTATTTGTGTGATTGTAGACAGGCTGACCAAGTCCACACACTTTATTCCTATCTGTACTACTTATTCTTCAAAGCGGCTGGCAGAGATATATATTCGGGAGATTGTTCGGCTGCATGGTGTCCCAGTTTCCATCATATCAGATCGCGGCACTCAGTTTACTTCCTAGTTTTGGAAGTCTGTTCAGCGAGAGTTGGGTACTCAGGTGCAGTTGAGCACAGCCTTTCACCCTCAGATGGATGGGCAGTGCGAGCGTACTATTCAGATATTGGAGGATATGCTATGCGCCTGTGTTATTGATTTCGGAGGGTCATGGAATCATTTCCTACCGCTTGCAGAGTTTTCCTACAACAACAGGTACCAGTCGAGTATTCAGATGGCTCCGTATGAGGCTTTGTATGGGAGGCGGTGTAGATCTCTAGTTGGTTGGTTCGAGCCCGGTGAGGTTAGGCTTTTGGGGACAGATTTGGTTTAGGATGCGTTAGATAAAGTGAAGGTAATTCAGGAGAGACTCCGTACGGCGCAGTCGAGGCAGCAGAATTATGCGGACAGGAAGGTTCGAGATGTATCCTACATGGTTGGTGAAAAGGTCCTGTTGAAGGTTTCACCCACAAAGGGTGTTATGAGATTCGGAAAGAAGGGAAAGTTGAGTCCGCGGTTCATTGGGCCTTTTGAGGTACTTCAGAGGATTGGGGAGGTGGCTTATGAGCTTGCCTTGCCACCCAGCTTGTCGAGTGTGCATCCAGTTTTCCATGTTTTTACGCTCCGGAAGTATGATGGGGACCCGTCCCATGTTCTGGATTTCAGTACGGTTCAGTTGGAGGGTGATTTGACTTATGACGTAGAGCCAGCAGCTATCTTGGAGCGACAAATTCGAAAATTGAGGTCAGAGGATATAGCTTCTGTGAAGGTGCAGTGGAGAGGTCAGCCCGTGGAGGAGGCTACCTGGGAGACCGAGCGGGAGATGCGGAGTAGATATCCTCACCTATTTGAGGCTTCAGGTATGTTTCTTGACACGTTCGAGGACGACCGCTTGTTTAAGTTGGGGAGGATGTGACGACCCGGCCAGTCGTCTCATGACTTACCGCTCCGTTTCCCCCATTTCTGCTTCTTTATGCTTCGTTATCCGTGTTTATATGATCAAGTTGATTAGTTTGCGTTTGGAGTGGATTTGGTAAGAAATGAGACACAGTCTCTTTTAAGAAGGTTTAAGTTGGAAAAGTCAACCGGATGTTGACTTATGTGTTAGAGGGCTCGGATGTGAGTTCCGATGGTTCGGTTAGCTTTGGGAGGTGATTTGTGACTTAGGAGCGTGATCGGAATTAGTTTTGGAGGTCAGGTGTAGAATTAGGCTTGAATTGGCGAAGTTGATATTTTGGCGATTCCCGGTTGGTAGGTGAGATTTTGATCCGAGGGTCGGAATGGAATTCTGAGAGTTGCTGTAGCTTCGTTATGTCAATTGGGATGTGTGTGCAAAATTTCAGGTCATTCGGACGTGATTTGGTTGGGTTTTTGATCAAAAGCGTAATCTAGAAGATTTTGGGATTCTTAGGCTTGAATCCGATGCAAATTTGATATTTCGATGTTGTTTTGAGTGTTCCGAAGGTTGGAACAAGTTTGAATGATGTTATGGGATATGTTGGCATGTCGGGTTGAGGTCCCGAGGGCCTCGGGTGAGTTTCGGATGGTCGACCGGACCATTTTGTGCCTTAAAAGATAGCAGAAATTGCAGGCTTCAGTTGCAGGTATTTTGTTCATTGCGATCGCATAGGTGCTATTGCGATCGCGTAGAAGCTTTTGGGGGCAGTCCATTGTTTTGTTCAATGCGTTCGCACAGGATATGTTGCGATCGCATAGTTGTAAGGAATTTTGTTGATTGCGAACGTGTAGGAAAGGCCGCGTTCGGGTAGAGTTAATGGACCTGAGGTCTTAGTTGGATTTTGTTCATCGCGAACGTGGAAGGTTGTCCGTGATCGCATATAGTAATTTTGGCAGTGCATTGCGATCGCATGGAATTTGTTGCGTTCGCATAGAGTTAATTTGGAGCTGAGATTTTTTTGTCTGGGCAGTGAGGTTTTAAACATTTCATTGGCGAGTCTTAGCCATTTTTCCTCCATAGCTGAGTATTTTGAGAGCTCTTTGAGGGAAATTGAAGAGGGATTCAAGGAGAGGTGATCGGAGGTAAGTTCTATGAACCTAAAACGTGATTATATTGTGTATTTAACCTAGGAATTCATGGAAATTTAGCTAAAATGGAAGAACTAGGGTTTGGGATTTTGAGATTTTAAATTGGGATTTGAAGGGCCATCTGAGGTCGGATTTGAGAGTTTTTGATATGTATGAACTCGTGGAAGGATAAGGAACCCGTTGATGTAAAAATTTCTGAGTTTCGAGAAGTGGGCCCGGGGCTGGGTTTTGCTAATTTCAGGATTTTTGAGATTTTTTGATTTTTTCGCTTGGGCTTTGTTCTCGTAGCATATTGTGACGTATTTGTTCTGATTTTGGATAGATTCAACGCGTGTGGAGGCTGATTCGAGGGGCAAAGGCGTCGCGAGCTAGAGTTGTAGCCGGTTCGAGGTGAGTAATGATGTTAAATGATGTCCTGAGGGTTTGAAACCCCGGATTGCACATCGTAGTGCTATATTGAGGTGACTTGCACACCGGATAGCGAGCGTGGGGTAGAGCACCCTTGGGGATTGTGACTTGGTCCGTCCCGATTGATGAATTTACCGTGCATTTGACTAAAACTTGTTTGTTATCATCATGACTTGGGCTGATTGCCATATTTGGGCTTCGTGCCAACTGTTTGAACCCTCAGGGGATTTTTATCACTATTTCCTCACCGTGTTGACTTGTTACTTGAACTCAGTCCTGTTGATACCTACCGTTTTACAAACTCAGCCACTTTTACTCGGATTTGAAACTTAAATGATATTTCAAAATGATGTTTTGGGTTGAGACCTACTATTTTACTACTGCCCGAGGGGCTTGTGATGATTTTCGGACTGAGCGAGGCCGAGGCCATATGTGAGAATATGCTGAGTGATATGAGACCGAGGGCCGAGATACTTTTATATGCCACGAGGTGGCTTGAGTGTTGTGAGGCCGAGTGCCGAGTGCCGAGAGATGATGCCACGAGGTGGCTTGATATAGCGCTTGGGCCGTAAGGGGCCCCTCCGGAGTCTGTACACCCACAGTGAGCGCGGGTACCCATTGTGATCTGAGAGTGAGCCTGAGAGGCTGATATTGTTCTGAGAGTGAGCCCGAGGGGATGATATTGTTTTGAGAGTGAGTCTGAGGGACTGATACTGTTCTGAGTAATTGACACTGTGCCCGAGGGGCGGATTTCTACTTGTTATTTACCTACTAAATTACCTGTTTTACTTGCTTTAAAGAGATTTCATTGGGTTCTTCACTGATTTACTGCTTTAAGTGATTTACTTCTTAATATATAATTGCTTTGTGCCTTTACGTCGCTTTCATACTTTCAGCCATTATTTATAATTATTACTCACTGAGTCGGAGTACTCACATTACTCCATGCACCGTGTGTGCAGATTCAGGCATAGCAGAGTCCGCTCCTGAGTGCTGATCCTCCCAGTCCAGGCAGTGATTTGGAGATTACGAGGTAGCTGTCGGCGTCCGCAACCCCCGTGCCTCCCCTATCTTATCATTTTCATGTTCCTAGAACCATTGTACCTGATTTAGTGTTCAGTAGACTCATATTTGGATTTCTTAGTTGCTCATGACTTGTGACACCCCGTTTGGGCTATGTCGGGATGGTTTCTTCTATTGTTATCGTTATTCCGCAAATTATGACTATTATATCATGTTTAACAACCGGATATGGTATTTAACTGTTTAAAAGAGGTGTTCCGTTTGGTCTGGCTGGCCTTGTCTTCACGAGAGGCGCCATCACGACCGGGTTTGGGAATTTGGGGTCGTGACAGTTTACTGGAAAAAATATCTACTAAAGATTTTGACATAAGGTTATCTTCATGTTATAACTTAGTAAAGATCTAAGCTAAATGACCGTTAAATAACAGTGTTTAGTGTCACGACCCATAATCCACTAAGGGTCGTGGTGGCGCCGGACACTGCTGTCAGGCAAGCCAACCAAATTACTTGATGAAGTTTCTCATTTTTAACAATCTTGGAAACTAGGATTTTCCTTCAATTTTATAAATGAAAAGATAACCGCTTCAATTCAAACTAAATGATAAGCAATTAATACAAGATATTTTAAACCATCCCATAACCCGGTGTCACAAGTGCATGAGCATCTACTGAGAAGGAAAATAAAATACAACATCCGTCCGGAATACAGTAGACAGGAAGTAAACACAATATACTGGAAGGGACTATACTAGCTGCGGGCCGCCTCGAAAACTGCACTCACCTAGTCCCAGAATCATACGTGCTGCTACGCCCAGTAGACCACTAGAGTTACACATACCTGTGCAACAAAAATGCACAGAAGTGTAGTATGAGTACATAAACAACGTTTACTCAGTAAGTATCCCGCCTAATCTCGAAGAAGTAGAGACGAGATGGTCGACTTCGACACTTACTAAGGGTCCAATAATGTGATGTCAATAGAACATTAAATCGCGGATTTCTATAAACATGATTTTAATCCAATAGAAGGAAACAAGTGAACAATTATTTTCTTTTATAGGAAATTTCCAAAATTCCTTTTCATTATTTATCCAAATGTTCTCAAGCCATGAAGAGGCAATA
>NW_017671321.1:309505-312792 GCF_001879085.1 Nicotiana attenuata
TCAAACTCTAATAAGTTCAAGGCAGCAATAAAGTATGCGCAAATCATGCGAGGCGTACGCCCGCTCCAACAAGATAAATGAATTGTGCACTGCCGAGGGTCGAACGACGCGAACCATAGATGCATCTGTTATCCGCTCGCGAAACTATCCATGCGACGCGTTTAACATAAAATAAACAATCACCCTGCTCGCGAACCAAACATGCGACGCAGGTACACATAGAATCCATGCTCAGATAGCCGATCAAGAATTTATCGGGAGTATTTATTCAAATAAAAGCAACTTTCTCTTTAACAATTTAAGAAAATAAGTTTAATCCTTTTTGAAATTATTTATTAATTCGATGTGGTTTATGCAATCGAGCTGTCAATAAGTTTATATTCATCCAAGTATAGCATGCTTTTGGGTCCTAAGACTACCCGGACAAACATAATAGTAGCTACGCACGGACTCTCGTCACCTCGTGCGTACGTAGCCCCACAAATAGGAGCACATAACCAATTAATTCACCTATGGGACAATTCCCTCTTACAAGTAGAAAGAGACTCACCTCGTCGAAGATCCATAACCGGCATTCCACACCCTTCCGAAGACTCAAATCGATGCACAACGCTCCAAAACTAGCCAAATAATTATTAAACCCATTAATATATGTTTAATTACTCATTATAGTCCAACTTATAACAATTCCTAACCCGAACGAAAAGTTGACAAAATTGCCCTCGGCCCACGTGCCCGTTCCAAAATTTTTCGAAGATAAAGTTTACCCATAGCTTCACGAACTCAAATATATAAGTTTCTCTAAATTTCATACCCAAAACAAATCGTGGTCAAAATCCAAGAATACTAATTTCTAGGTTTCCCTCAAACCCTCAATTCGCTACAAATTTACATGCTAAAATCCATACAAAATCAATATATTTAACTCAAGATAGGTGGGTTAGCTTACCTTATCGATGATGATGAGACACCCACATGAAGCTCTCCAAATCGCCCATACCAAGAGAAAAATGGGTGAAATGAACTCAAACCCCGATTTTAAACACCCTTTCCTCCAGCAATTTCCGCACCTGCGGTCCTATGACCGTTCTGCGGTTCCCCAGGTGCGGCCACTGTACCGCATCTGCGGTCCTTCCCAGGCCCCTTATTTCCGCTTCTGCGACTTCTCCAACTCAGGTGCGGTCCCGCATCCGCGAAATATGACCGATCTGCGGTCACTTCTCTTCTAGCCCAAAACCGCATTTGCGGCTCCTTCTTCCGCAGTGCGTCCCGCTTCTGCGGCACCCTGACTGCATCTGCGTCCCTTGCTCCAGACCAAAATCCGCACCTGTGGCCTCCTAGCCGCTTCTACGGCTCCTCACCTGCGGCCCGTTTCTACAGGTGCGGTTACGACAGCAACCATCAAGATCATCCCTTCCAAAAATCCCATTTCCGATCCGTTAACCATCCGGAATCCACCCGAAAGCCCCCCCGGACCCCAAACAATCATACAACCAGCGCTACAACACGTTACGGACTTACTCGAGGCCTCAAATCACATCAAACAATGCTAAAACCATGAATCAACCTCCAATTCAAGCTTTAAAAAACTTTAGAACTTCAAACTTCTATTTCGATGCCGAAACCTATTCAATTATATCCGATTGACCTCAAATTTTTGCACACAAGTCATATTCGACATTACGGACTACTCCAACTTTCAGAATGGATTCCGACCCCGATATCAAAAAGTCCACTTCCGGTCAAACTTCTCAAAACCTTCACGTTTCTATCTTTAGCCAAATGACTCAAAATGACTTACGGACCTCCGAATTCACTTCCGATCGCGTCCCATGAACTCGTGGAAGGATAAGGAACCCGTTGATGTGAAAATTTCTGAGTTTCGAGAAGTGGGCACGGGGCTCGGGTTTTGCTAATTTCGGGATTTTTGAGATTTTTCGATTGTTTTTGCTTGGGCTTTGTTTCCATAACATATTGTGACGTATTCGTTCTGATTTTAGATAGATTCAACGCGTGTGGAGGCCGATTCGAGGGGCAAAGGCGTCGCGAGCTAGAGTTGTAGCCGGTTCGAGGTGAGTAATGATGTTAAATGATGTCCTGAGGGTTTGAAACCCCGGATTGCACATCGTAGTGCTATATTGAGGTGACTTGCACACCGGATAGCGAGCGTGGGGTAGAGCACCCTTGGGGATTGTGACTTGGTCCGTCCCGATTGATGAATTTACCGTGCATTTGACTAAAACTTGTTTGTTATCATCATGACTTGGGCTGATTGCCATATTTGGGCTTCGTGCCAACTGTTTGAACCCTCAGGGGATTTTTATCACTATTTCCTCACCGTGTTGACTTGTTACTTGAACTCAGTCCTGTTGATACCTACCGTTTTACAAACTCAGCCACTTTTACTCGGATTTGAAACTTAAATGATATTTCAAAATGATGTTTTGGGTTGAGACCTACTATTTTACTACTGCCCGAGGGGCTTGTGATGATTTTCGGACTGAGCGAGGCCGAGGCCATATGTGAGAATATGCTGAGTGATATGAGACCGAGGGCCGAGATACTTTTATATGCCACGAGGTGGCTTGAGTGTTGTGAGGCCGAGTGCCGAGTGCCGAGAGATGATGCCACGAGGTGGCTTGATATAGCGCTTGGGCCGTAAGGGGCCCCTCCGGAGTCTGTACACCCACAGTGAGCGCGGGTACCCATTGTGATCTGAGAGTGAGCCTGAGAGGCTGATATTGTTCTGAGAGTGAGCCCGAGGGGATGATATTGTTTTGAGAGTGAGTCTGAGGGACTGATACTGTTCTGAGTAATTGACACTGTGCCCGAGGGGCGGATTTCTACTTGTTATTTACCTACTAAATTACCTGTTTTACTTGCTTTAAAGAGATTTCATTGGGTTCTTCACTGATTTACTGCTTTAAGTGATTTACTTCTTAATATATAATTGCTTTGTGCCTTTACGTGCTTTCATACTTTCAGCCATTATTTATAATTATTACTCACTGAGTCGGAGTACTCACATTACTCCATGCACCGTGTGTGCAGATTCAGGCATAGCAGAGTCCGCTCCTGAGTGCTGATCCTCCCAGTCCAGGCAGTGATTTGGAGATTACGAGGTAGCTGTCGGCGTCCGCAACCCCCGTGCCTCCCCTATCTTATCATTTTCATGTTCCTAGAACCATTGTACCTGATTTAGTGTTCAGTAGACTCATATTTGGATTTCTTAGTTGCTCATGACTTGTGACACCCCGTTTGGGCTATGTCGGGATGGTTTCTTCTAT
>NW_017671322.1:0-54896 GCF_001879085.1 Nicotiana attenuata
CTGTGTATTGTGATGCTTCGAGAGTCAGGATCGGATGTGTGTTGATGCAGGAGGGTAGAGTTATTGCATATGCTTCTCGTCAGTTGAAGCCTCATGAGCAGAACTACCCCGTACATGATTTGGAGTTGGCTGCTATAGTTCATGCGTTGAAGATTTGGAGGCACTACTTATATGGCGTATCTTGTGAGGTATATACTGATCATCGCAGCCTTCAGCATTTGTTCAAACAGAAGGATCTTAATTTGAGGCAGCGGAGGTGGCTTGAGTTACTCAAGGACTATGATATTACCATTTTGTATCATCCGGGGAAGGCCAACGTAGTGGCCGATGCGTTAAGCCGGAAGGCGGTCAGTATGGGTAGCTTGGCTTACATTCCAGTTGGGGAGAGGCCCTTTGCAGTCGATGTTCAGGCTTTGGCCAATCGGATGGTGAGGTTAGATATTTCGGAGCCTAGTCGGGTGTTGGCTTGTGTAGTTTCTCGGTCTTCCTTGTATGACCGCATCAGAGAGCACCAGTATGATGATCCACATTTGCTTGTCCTTAAGGACAGGGTTCAGCACGATGATGCCAGAGATGTGACTATTGACGATGATGGCGTGATGAGGATGCAGGGCCGGATTTGCGTGCCCAATGTGGAATGGGCTTCGGGAGTTGATATTAGAGGAGGCCCACAGCTCGCGGTATTCCATTCATCCGGGTGCCACGAAGATGTATCAGGATTTGAGGCAGCACTACTGGTGGAGGAGAATGAAGAAAGATATAGTGAGTTATGTAGCTCGGTGTCTCAACTGTCAGCAGGTCAAATATGAGCATCAGAGACCCGGTGGTGTACTTCAGCGGATAGATATTCCCGAGTGGAAGTGGGAGAGGATTACTATGGATTTTGTGAGTGGTCTCCCTCGTACCTCGAAGAAGTTTGATTCGATTTGGGTGATTGTGGATCGGCTGACCAAGTCCGCGCACTTCATTCCGGTGTGTACTACCTATTCTTCGGAGCAGTTGGCAGAGATTTTCATCCGGGAGATTGTTAGGTTGCATGGGGTCCCAGTTTCTATCAACTCGGATAGGGGCACTCAGTTTACTTCCCATTTCTGGAAGACTTTTCAGCAAGAATTGGGTACACAGGTAGAGCTGAGCACAGCATTTCATCCCCAGACGGACGAGCAGTCCGAGCGTACCATTCAGATATTGGAGGACATGTTGCGTGCCTGTGTTATTGATTTTGGAGGTTCTTGGGCTGAGTTCTTGCCACTTGCAGAGTTCGCGTACAACAACAGCTATCAGTCCAGCATTCAGATGGCACCGTATGAGGCCTTATATGGGAGACGGTGTAGATCTCCGGTTGGTTAGTTTGAGCCCGGTGAGTCTAGACTATTGGGGACAGAGTTGGTTCAGGATGCCTTAGAGAAGGTGAATGTGATCCAGGAGAGACTTCGTACAGCTCAGTCGCGTCAGAAGAGTTATGCGGACCGGAAGGTTCGAGACGTATCCTACATGGTGGGCGAGAAGGTCTTGTTGAAGGTTTCGCCTATGAAGGGCGTTATGAGATTTGGAAAGAAAGGAAAGTTGAGTCCAGGGTTCATTGGTTCTTTTGAGATACTTAGGAGAGTTGGGGAGGTGGCCTACATGCTTGCTTTGCCACCCAGCTTGTCGGGAGTTCACCCGGTATTTCATGTTTCTATGCTCCGGAAGTATGTTGGGGACCCGTCCCATGTGTTAGACTTCAGCACGGTTCAGTTGGATGATGACTTAACTTATGATGTGGAGCCAGTGACTATTTTGGGTCGTCAGGTTCGGAGATTGAGATCAAAGGATATAGCTTCGGTAAAGGTGCAGTGGAGAGGTCGGCCCATAGAGGAAGCTACTTGGGAGACTGAGCAGGAGATGCGGAGCAGATATCCTCACCTATTTGAGACCTCAGGTATGTTTCTCGACCCGCTCGAGGACGAGCGTTTGCTTGAGTGGGGAGGATGTGACGACCCAACCCGTCGTCTCATGTATTACAGCCCCGTTTCCCCCATTTATTTCTCTTTCATGTTTTATTATCAACAACGGGTGAGTTAGAGTTGAATCGAATTGGTTTGGATAGGAAATGAGACACTTAGTCTCTTTAAGGAAGGTTTGGTTTGGAAAAAGTCAACCGAACGTTGACTTATTAGTTAGAAGGCTCGGATGTGAATTCCGGTGACTCGGTTAGCTTCGGGAGGTGATTTGTGACTTAGGAGTGTGATCGGAAGTGATTTTGGAGGTTCGGAGTAGAATTAGGCTTGAATTGGCAAAGTTGGCATTTTGGCGAATTCCGGTGGATAGGTGAGATTTTGATCCGAGGGTCGGAATGGAATTCCGAGAGTTGCAGTAGCTCCGTTAGGTGATTTTGGATATGTGTGCAAAATTTCAGGTCATTCGGAGGTGTTTTGGTCGGGTTTTTGATCGAATGCGTAATTCGGAAGTTTTTAAGAAACTTAGGCTTGAATTCGATGTGATTTGATGGTTTTAGCGTTGTTTGATGTGTTTTGAGGATGAGAACAAGTTTGAATGAGGTCTTAGGATGTATTGGTGTTTTTGGTTGAGGTCCCAGGGGCCTCGGGGTGAATTTGGGTGGTTGAACGAGAGTTTTGAGGAGTGTTGCAGGTCTGTTGCTGCTGTCATCTGATATTTCCGCTTCTGCGGAAATGGACCGCAGAAGCGGTTCCGCAGAAGCGGTTCCGCAGAAGCGGGTGAGCGACCGCAGAAGCGGTCAGGCCTGGGTTAGGGAATTTCCGCAAAAGCGGAAGGATGGTCGCTTCAGCGGGTCCGCATAAGCGGATATTTTACCGCAGAAGCGGTTGTTGAGAGAACCGCAGAAGCGCATCTGGAGTCGCGTAAGCGAAAAGGGAGGTTTTAATGAAAACCGCTTAAGCGGACTTCTAACCGCAGAAGCGGTCCCGCATAAGCGGAAGCGGGACCGCAGAAGCGAAAAACAACTGTTACAGAAGGGTTTAAAATATTAAATTTCATCCGCGAACAAGAGTTGGTTTCCACCATTTTTAAGCGGTTTTGAGAGCTTTGAGCGAGAATTTTCGAGGGCTTTGACTGAGAATCAATTGGAGGTAAGTTCCTTGGTCTAAATATTCGAGTTTATGGTAGAAATTACATGTAAATTGTGGAAAATTCATCAAAAACGGGTCAAGCTAGGGCTTGAAAAGTTGTGATGTAAAAACGGATTTTGAAAGGGCATTTGAACTCCGATTTTGGTAAAATTGGTATGTGTAGACTCGTGGCGAGACGAGGAATCCAGTGATGTAAATTTCGTAATTTTTCGAGAAGTGGGCCCGGGGCTCGGATTTTGCCAACTTAGTGAATTTTGGTATTTTTCGAGTCTTTTCGATTGGGTTATGTTTCTTTAGCCTATTGTAATGTATTCGTTGTGGTTTTAATCAGATTCGGCGTGCGAAGAGGTTGATTCGAAAGGCAAAGGCATAGCGAGCTAGACTTGTGGCCGGCTTGAGGTGAGTAATAGATGTAGATGATGACCTGAGGGTTTGAAACCCCGGTATATCACATTGTGACGCTATATTGAGGCGAGACACGTACTCTATGACGAGTGCGGGGTCGATTGTGACTGGGGATTGTGACCTAGTCCGTTCCGATTGATGTTCGTACTGTGTTCTTGACTAGAAATTGTTTGGTAATCATCCCACTTGGATTTTATGAATATGTTTGGGGCTTTGTGCCTATCATTTGCATCCTTCAGGGATCCTTATCACTGCTTCCATGATGCTTAGCATATTTCATGATAGCAGTCCTGAGTTAGACACTGCATCGAAATGTTTAGTAAATAAATAAAGGTTTAAACACTTAGCTCTATAATTCCTAATAATTGAAACTAAAAATGAACAATTTGACTGTGCCCGAGTGGCTTGCATGCATATATATATCTGGACTGAGTGTGGATCGGGCTGCACGCCGCAGCGAATGCTACGATGATATTGCGCTTGGGCTGTAGGAGCCCCTCCGGAGTCTGAACCCCCACAGTGAGCGCGGGTACCCAAATGGATCGGGCTGCGCGCTGCAGCGATCATGTGCATTGCATTGCATTCATGCATTTATACCTATTTGTCTTACTTGTCCTGGTATTGTTGTTGTTCCACCGTTTAATATGCTGAATCGCTGATTATAGCTTTATATTGTAATATTTCGGAATTTCTTACTTTCAGCCATTATATATGTTTATTACTCACTGAGTTGGAAGTACTCACTTTACTCCCTACACCATGTGTGCAGATTCAGGTGCTCCGGAGACTTAGTGGAGCTGTTTGCTGTCTTCTTGGATTTTATCTTCAGGAGTTGTCGAGGTAGCTGCCTGACGTCCGCAGGACCCGACTCCTCCCCTTTATTTCATTTATTTTTTTTCATATTCTAGACTTCTTTATCACTATGGATATATATTACTCTATTACATCTAGAGGCTCTAGACTCGTGACTCCAGATCTATTGGGGAATGTTTGGAATATTCGTTATTATTTTTCGTACTATTTTATTTAGATTCGGATTGGAACCTTGGCATTTGCTATTTTAATCGTATTATTTTTTAACGGATTACGTATTTGGGTTGAGAGTATTTAATTGGTCGGGCTTTCCTAGCATCAGTGTTGGGCGCCATCACGACCGTGATTAGGGTCGTGACAAGTTGGTATCAGAGCCTAGGTTACTAGGCCTCGCGAGTCATGAGCCGGTTTAGTAGAGTCTCGCGGAACGGTACGGGGACGCCTGTACTTCTCCTCGAGAGGCTGTAGAACCTTCAGGAAAACTCCATATTCTTGAAATTCTTGTCGTGCGGCTTTGTGATTCGAGAACTAAATCTCTGTATTCTATTCTCTCGCAGATGGCGAGAACTTGTTCTACCGGACGCGATGGTCGACCACCAGTACCACCCACTAGAGGCCGTGGGCGCGGTCGTGGTCGTGGTCGAGGTAGGGCAGCTGAGACAACACCTACTGACCCACCAGCTGCCACAGTTCAGGACCAGATTCCAGTTGTCGATGTCCCAGCAGCACCTGTGCAGGCACCAGCAGTGCCTATTGCTATTCCTGGTCTCCAGGAGACCTTGGCACAGATACTATCAGTTTGCACTGGCCTGGCTCAGGCAGTCTCAGCTTCTACTGCAGCAGCTGCTTCCCAGACCGGGGGAGGACGCCAGACCCCTGTTGCTCACACACCTGAGCAGGTTGCCCAGGGATTTCAGACACCGGAAGCAGCCTTAGCTCCGCCAGTTGCTCCAGTTGCTCCAGCTGCTCCAGTTGCACCAGTTGCACCAGTTCCAGCCTATGAGGTTCCAGCTATGCCGGACAATGAGCAGCGTCGTCTTGAGAGATTCGGCAGGCTTCAGCCTCCGACATTCAGCGGTGCCGAGGGCGAGGATGCCCAGGGTTTTCTGGATAAGTGTCAGCGTATGCTTCGCACTGGAGGGATCTTAGAGTCGAGTGGTGTGGCTTTTACTACTTTCCAGTTCTCAGCGTCTGCATTCACCTGGTGGGAGGACTTCGAGAGGCATAGGCCGGTTGGTGCAGCGTCCCTTACATGGCAGCAGTTCTCATGCATTTATACCTATTTGTCTTACTTGTCCTGGTATTGTTGTTGTTCCACCGTTTAATATGCTGAATCGCTGATTATAGCTTTATATTGTAATATTTCGGAATTTCTTACTTTCAGCCATTATATATGTTTATTACTCACTGAGTTGGAAGTACTCACTTTACTCCCTACACCATGTGTGCAGATTCAGGTGCTCCGGAGACTTAGTGGAGCTGTTTGCTGTCTTCTTGGATTTTATCTTCAGGAGTTGTCGAGGTAGCTGCCTGACGTCCGCAGGACCCGACTCCTCCCCTTTATTTCATTTATTTTTTTTCATATTCTAGACTTCTTTATCACTATGGATATATATTACTCTATTACATCTAGAGGCTCTAGACTCGTGACTCCAGATCTATTGGGGAATGTTTGGAATATTCGTTATTATTTTTCGTACTATTTTATTTAGATTCGGATTGGAACCTTGGCATTTGCTATTTTAATCGTATTATTTGTTAACGGATTATGTATTTGGGTTGAGAGTATTTAATTGGTCGGGCTTGCCTAGCATCAGTGTTGGGCGCCATCACGACCGGGATTGGGGTCGTGACAATAACCCTAGATCGTTTTCATTATATTGATATCATAAAAATCTGCTCTTTCTCTATTCATAGTTCATTATTTATATTTCTTTATTTAATTATTTTAGAATCAAATATTTCTAGGTTTAATTCTTGTTTAGATAATTAGGATAGTCTAATTTAGTCAATAGTTAATCACGAGTCCTCGTGGGTTCGACATCCGACTTTAATCACTTTATTAATTATTAAAATAGTATGCTAGTTATATTAATCATGTTTGCTTAATTACGTGGGTTGTGGTTGACATGATTATAATTAGGATCAAATATTTCAAGGTTTAATTCTTGTTTAGATAATTAGGAGTATACTTTAGTTAATAGTTAATCACAAGTATGCTTACAACGATAGACGTTGATAATATTGGTAGGCTGCGAAATGTGGTATGGGTGCATTCACACTGTAAGGCATCGTATGAGCAATTCCATGATGCGATATGCTTTGATACGACGTACCTTGTGAATCGATATAATATGCCATGTGCTACATTTGTTGGCATCAATCACCATAGACAGTCCATCTTACTGGGATGTGCTCTTGTCACGACCCAAATTCCATATTAGACCGTGATGGCGCCCCACACCGTTGTTAGGCAAGCCAACACTAATCAACTAGTGAATTCTCGTTTAAATAATTAGTACGTGATATCTTCTCCTTATTTATAAAAAAATTTAGGAGTTTAAAATTTAAACATAAATAAGTGGAAGCAATAATTACGAATTGAAATCATGAAAGTAAACCAAAAATCATAAGTCTACTAATGTGTGTGCCAAGACCCAATATCACTAGTATGTGGGCAATCTAGTAGAATATATAAAATCATACTATCCTACTGTCTGGAAAAGATATAGACGGGAAAATGAAGATATAAGAGAGACTTCAGCTGCTGCAGAACAGCTCAAAAGGGCAGCTCACCGGGAAGTCTTAAGCTGAGGAGTCAATCTACGCGCCGAACTAATGGCTAGATGCACCTGCCTCAAAGCCTGTGCATTCAAGTACAGAAGTGTAGCGTGAGTACATAAAAATATGTACCCATTAAGTACCTCGTCTAACCTCGAAGAAGTAGTGACGAGGGGTCGACTCCGACACTTAATAGGGCCAACAATGTAATAATATGAAGTTCCAATTCTTAAAGCATAATGTATGTAGATAACAATCAAGCTCAAACAAGAATAATAATCGAGAACCCTTCCATCATATTTAAGAAGTCAAGGCACTTTATTTATTCAAAACAAGTGGCCTTTCAAACAACAAAGTACACAACTATAAGGAGTTCCAATTCTATTATCACACACAAATACCACCAAGGATGTTCGGCCCGATCCAACATAAAAGTAAAATGTGCATTGCCGAGGGTTGAACGGCGCGAACCATAGATGCATCTATTCACCCCGCTCGCCAATAATACATGCGGCGCGGTAAAAATATAACCCCGCTGGCGAATCATACGTGCGGCGCGGTCGAACATAATTTTATCATTTAAATCATAACCCTTCCTTGATTCTTTTTCAAAAAATAAAGACAATTCAACTTGAAGCCTTTAAATCCTTAGAATTTTCTAAACTTAATTCCTTTCATAACAATTAGCACATATAATCAAATAGTAGTGTCCACAAAGCATGGTGTAAACCTAGAACTACCCGGACATAACAGAAATAGTAGCTACGTACGGACTCTTATCACTTCGTACGTACGTAGCCCCACAAATAACCACATATTAATTAAGTTCACCTATGGGGAAATTTCCCTCTTACAAGGTTAGAAAAGAGATTTACCTCGTTTCGAGCCTACTTCCAACTCAAGAATGCGCTCAAATCCTCAAACCGGAGCCGAACAATCCGAAACTATTCAAATAGTGTAAAACCAATCATTATAGGTTCACATGTTCATATTCTAGTCCAACCCCAAAGGTAAGATTCCTAACATTCACCCCCGGGCCTAAGTGCTCGGATTTCGGAAATTTTCGAAGGAAGTTGTTACCCATAATCTAAGGAACATAGATATATGATTGTTACTAAGTTTCATGGTAATTTTCGTGGTAAAAATCTCATTCTTGCCAAACCCTAGGTTTTCCGCTAATCCCATGATTTTCACTAATCTTTACATGTTAATCTACCCAAAATTTAAGTATTTAACTCACATATAGTAGGAATTACTTACCTCCAAAAGCTTGGTGAAAAACCCCTCTCAAGAAGCTCTAAAATCGCCCAACAATGGAGTGAAATGAGCCAAAAACATCTAAGGCCCGTATTAAATGAAGGCCATTGCCTTCAGCGATTTCCGCACCTGCGGTCATAGGCCGCACTTGCGCCCTCGCATCTGCGGACAATTGTCCGCTTTTGCGAAATTCACTGGGCCGGCTGGGGCCGCTTCTGCGGAAGGCCCACCGCTTTTGCGATTCCAGTTCTACGGAGGAGGGGCCGCATCTGCGGTTCTGGGCTGTCCCCCTCCCCCCTTGGCCGCATCTGCGAGTCAAGGCTCGTACCTGCGGCTGACCAACCGCAGGTGCGGTTTGATAGAAGCTGGGGCTTCAGCTCTTGCTCAAATTTTTCAACTTAGTCCGAGCCTCGCTCGATTGACACTCGGGGCCCCCGGGGCCCCGCCCAAACATACTCACAAGTTTGGAATGATAAAACGGACTCGCTCGAACCCTCGGAACGCCCGAAACAACATTAAAACTAAGAATCACACCCTAAAACCAATTGATTCAAACATATGAACTTCAAGTTCTTCAATTTACTTCCGATGTGCCGAAACATACTGATACTACTCGGATTGGCACCAAATTTTGCGTGCAAGTATTAAATGACATTACGGAACTATTACCGATATCGGAATCCCATTCGGACCTCGATATCATCAAAATCCGCTCTAAACCAATTTAAAGAACTTCTAAAAACCTTCAAGAACCAGCTTTCACTATTATGCGCCAAAATGCTCCCGGGTCATCCAAAACCCAATCCGAACATATGTCCAAGTCCGTAATCATCTTACAAACCTATTGGAACCGTCAAATCCCGATTCCGATGTCATTTACTCGAAATGTTGACCGAAGTCAAACTTGGCCTTTCAGGCTAACCTTAAGGAACCAAGTGTTCTGATTTCACCCCAAACTCTTCCAAATCCCGAACCAATCATCCCCGCAAGTCGTAAATCAGTAAACGCAAGTACTGGAAGTCTTATTTAGGGGAACGATGTCTCATGAAGATATCGATAGTTATAAATTAGTTTTTAGAACTTGGCTTGAGGCCATGGGAAATGTTCATCCAGATGCGATCATAACTGATCAATGATAGAGCATTAAGGTAGCCATTGCTGAAGTGATGCCAAATACAATACATAGGTATTGTATTTGGCATATACTTTCAAAGTTGCCTCTTTACTTAAGTAGTGTTCGTCCTTCTAAAGTTGCACGTGGAGAATTTACATCCATGATCCTTGATAGCATTACTATTGAAGTTTTTGAGAGAAAATGGACAGAATATATTGCAAGGTATAATTTGCATACAAGGAATTGGTTCAACAAGCTTTACTCTGAGAAGGAAAAATGGGTTCCTATGTACCTTGATATGTATTTTTGGGCTGGTATGCTATCTACGCAAAGAAGTGAGAGGGGTGCATGCGTTCTTTGATGAATATATTACCCGTCAAAGCACTCTTAGGATGTTAGTTCACCAGTTTGAGTTAGCTATAAGAGCTAAGCATGAGAAAGAGTTTGAAGCGGGATACAGGTCAAAGGGCTTTCAAATTGTGTGTGAGTCAATGTTCAAGTGGGAGGAGCAGGCAATTCAGTGTTATACGCGTACAGTGTATGAATTTTTCAAGATACAGCTAAAGAAATTGTATCATTGTGAAGTCAGCAGCCCCGGCAATCATCAAGTTGTCCTTGGTGTTGAGAAATTCATCGTTAGTGATTATTTAGTTTTTAAAAAAATGATGGAAATCCAGTTGAGTACACTGTTGAATATATACCTATCGGTGATTATTTTAGTTGCAGCTGCAAATGGTTTGAGTCTAGAGGGATACTTAATTGCCATATACTCAAGAACTTGTTGCACAAGAAGATTGATAAAATTGATGAAAGGTATATACTAACAAGGTGGAGAAGCGATGTTATTAGGCCACACTTGAATCGGTTCCATCAAGCTGGTTACCCAAACATGACTCTTGAGTACAAGACATACAAGAGCATGTTGAAGTATTTTGACATGGCTTGTGATATAGCACTGGACACTAGCGTGAAGGTTCAATATGTTAAGCATAATTTGAAGAAGATGGTGCATGATCTTCAAAACTGGGACGACGAAATTAGCGTGCCAAACCCCGACCAGGATGACTCAGATGAAACTGAAGGCACAACTCTACGAGATCCCCAGTACACTAATTCACGTGGCAGTCCGTGTTTGAATCGATATAGAGGAAGAATTGAATACTACTTTACAAGTTCACAACTGCGTGGTGTATTTGGAGCTAGTAATGGTGCAAGAACTGGTGTTAGAGGGGGTGGTAGGGGTGGTGGCAGGATTGGTGGCAGTTGTAGTGGCAATCGTGGTGGTAGAGGTGCCGGTAGAAGTGGTGGACGCAGGGGTAGGGGTAATGGGCAAGGCAGAGGTACAAACATTGAGCATGATGGTTCCCTAGGTGTGAATGAGGTATAATTTTTCGACTACATTTGATTTATTACTTAAAAATATCATCTTTTCTTATAGTGTTTGTTTGATTTTAATTGCAGCAAATTGATGCTATACAGCTGTTGATACCCAATTTTTTCCTATATATTTTTAAATATGCATAAATACCTTCAAATAGCATATATATATGCATATATAAGCATGCAAAAGGTTTTTATAATTTTTCCCATGATTTTAAGGATTTAAATTGATTTATTTTCTTCCCTTTTATTCATAAGATCCCCAATAAATACTTCCCAAATTATTGTTATGATGATTTATTCATTTAATCTCTATATTCATGCCAAAATATGGTTGATATATTTTTATGCATTTTTTATAATTGCATTTGGTATTTTTCAAGCGAAATTGCATATAATTTCAATATTAGCCCTTTTATGTATAATTACATTTTATATGCGTGAAATTGGTCCCTATATTTTTAAAATGATAATTATATATTTTAAATCATCTTGGCACATTAAATTATTTTCCAGAAACTACTTATTATTCATTATAAATTTAAATAGGGAAAATTGGCTACTTAAATTGTAGCCAGATTTGGCTTTCAATTTTAGCCAAATTAAGCCCAATACCCCAGCCCAATTTCGGATTAAAATACCCGACCCAGGCCCTGATTACGCCTACCCGACCCAAAACCCATCAGATCCTGGCCGTTGATCTTTTAGATCAATGGCCCTCGTTCATTCTTTCCTTTTTAATTCTATACGACCCCCTAACCCTAATCATATATCCATACCCGCCGCCTTCAGATGCTCTCGTCCTCTCTCTTCTCTCAACCTAACCCTAATCCCTCTTCAACCGCCACCTCCCTCTCCAGTCTTCTCCGGCGACCACCTTTCAACCCCAACCCTCCAATGGTCCCTCCATCGCCTTGCTCATCATCTCTGAGGCCTTCAAGGGCCCTCGGCCATGCCGACTTGTATCTAGGGTTGCTGTTTTGGTTGTTCATGGCTTCTCCGGTGTGATTTTGGGCAAAATCACACCATATTTGTTACGATCTTTGAAGTTTATAGCAGGTTCTTCCGTTTCTATTTGGGTTTCCTTTGAAACCCTAACTTTCGTTTGTATCTCTTAGATCTGTGCTATTTTTGACGATTCAAGTCTGTTTCTTTCTATGTTTTACACTATTCTCAAACTTCTTTTGCAAAAAAATCATCGATTGCGAGTTGTTTTACTTTCTTCTAAAGCTAGGGTTTTCGGAACTTCTTATACACTTTGTTTAAACTGATACTTTATGTTTGAAACTTCTATCCATGCATATCTTGACTGATTTTATGTTCTTACTGTTTTTTTCAACTTGCCTATGTTAAAAGCCCTAATTTTTTTTAGATCTTCTTTGTTTTGGTTCTGTGTGTTAGCATGACTGCTCAATTCTTGTTAAGTTTCTGTGGTTGTCGTGCTTCGAATAGGTTTTACTGAGTCCTTAGCCTACTGATATCACCTCTATGTGATTGTATTCATCTTGATTGTTCATCTCTTGCCTCTTTCTGTCGATATTGCTGACCTTGCATGTTTGCTACGTCTGTTTGTTCTTCTCTATTTATATGTTGAAGTGTAGAATCATAACTCTCTCTTGATTGGTCCTGATTTCCTTATTTGATGGTTTGATTGAAATATTTTCTTTTAAAACCCTAAAATTCTACCTTGTCTGTTTAAATTGACTGATCCCCCTACCTTATTTGTTGTGGTACTTTATTCTCACTGAATCATTTCCTTAATTGGAGTTTTCCGAACTTAGGCCTAATTGACTACCCTATGCTTACTGAACCTTGATTCTCTCCTTATTAGTCATGTACTAATTTTTCTTGCCTTATATGCTACTGGTTCTTACCGTTTGAATTAATTCCCTTGACTTAAGGGAGTACTTGCCTTGATTTTTTGACTGACTGATTCTGAGTTCCTTAATTACCATGCTACTATGATTATTACCTTATTTGCTACCTGTTTTCAAGCTATAAATACTCTAGTCTTTCATTAGCACAAGACACGAACACTTGGGTTCAAAACTATCTCTCATACTAAAAAATCTTTGCTCTCTCTTGTGCTATTTGCTACTGTTCTAAGTTAGCCGGCTGCAAGCTAAGGCTAACCATTTGTGCTCTCTTGTTCTTTCATTCTGCTTACTCTCCTCTTCACTGGTATGTCCTAGTTTCAATTTAAAGTTCTAACAACAACATGATTCTCTTATTATTTCAGTTCCTCTTGTTTCTAATCTGCTTTTATTTATGGTTTTGTTGTGAAATTTGTAGTTAAGAGTTACATTATCAGCATGTTATTATGTCTTCCCCTTCCTTTAGATCAGTATATTCCCCTTTATGTGTGTTTCAGAGCATGTCTTATCTCTTACTTGTTGTGTACTTACCATCCTATATCCTATGAATTCCTAAATCCCTATCACCCCTCTATATGGTTGTGTTCTTCATGTCTGGTTTTGTGACTATGCCAGTGTCAGCTTTCTGAGCATGTCCAAACCAGTCCTAGACCTTTGCTGGGTTATGTGTTTGCATGCAAATGTTCTATGTATCCCAAACCCCTTAACCTATGTGTGTGACTGCTGAATTTACTTGGTTCTGTGAACTAGATATGTATAAATCTGTCCTAAGGTGTTTTGACTTCTGTTCATCTCTTCAAACAAGTCTCTGTTGTTCTACTACATTATTTTCAAAAGAAAAAGACTTTTTGTTAAATACAGTTTCTTACTAAAACCTTTTCAATTTGTGTCCATCGCTTCTCACTCTACCCTTAGTCAATAAGTTCTGCCCCCTCTAGTATGTGTACTGCCTTGGGATCCTTTTGAGAACCCTCTGAACTCTGGCATACTGAGGCTGGCCTTTCCACACTGCACTTGTTCAATCTTTGGTTACTAAGTCTAGGTGTAAGCACTGCCCGGGATCCTTGAGATCCTTAGGGAACTTTGATGCACCTAGACTCTGATTTGTCTATGGAACTGAGGCATATGAGGCCATTGGAGGCTTTGGGAAATCTGGGCCTAACTGAAAGCTCCCTGTAGAATAGCTTCTTGATTTTCTATTTCTATTTATGTAATTCATTCATTGGCCTGTAATAATTTGTAAACAGATATTGGGGTATTTAGTAAAAAAGGTGGGTAGATGCATACTTTATGGGGTAATACGGGTAGAAATCCTGCTCCTAGGACTTTACTTTTAAAGTGTGTTTGCTCTGAATAGACAACATGCTCATAGGATTTTACTCTTTAATCTGATTGCTTTGCCTAATAGAAATCATGTCCATAGGATTTCACTTTTGAGTTTGTTTGCTCATCAAGTAGAAACCATGTCTATAAGGTTTTACATTCTGTCATGTTTAAAAACCATGCTTATAGGTTCCAAACAATCATGTCTTAAAACCAGTTTAATAATAGATGTCATGCCTATAGGACCTAATCCAGATTCAGTTATAACAAGTATTTATGTATGTTTCCATACCTGCGAATCGTTAAAATTAGTGTTACGCTTAGATATCATGCATACAGGGAGCTCTACTCGCAATTCTGTCTGTTAATTTAGTCTAATAAATTGACTTGATCACGCCTAGTTCGTTTCTGAATTGGTTCTATTAAGTATTAAGCATTTCCTGAAACAAGTTCTTTCAAACTGCCTCAATCTCATTAGATATCATGCCTATAGGTATTAAAGGATGTTTATTTCAAAACCTGTTTTGTTTCCGTATTAATATAGACAGCAGTATTCTGCGTATAGGCAAGCCTTTAGGGCGTTTTCAAAACTGCATTCTCTAAAATTATCCCTATCGCTCGATGTTTTCTGATCCTAACAGGCTTTTAAAAAGAGTCCCAAGGCAACTACTAGGGTGTAACTTCTGAGTCTAAAAAGGGTTTGTTTGTTTCTGCATATTCACTTAGATATACTGCTTTAGGACATTGATTAATAAAAGACCTTAACTGTGCTTGAGTCGTGCTGCTTATGTATTTGTTTGAGGAGGAAACTCTGAGCCTCTTAATTGCTCCCATTATGTGTGAAAGTCCTAAATGCTTTTGACTGTCGCCTTAGAATTTTTGCCTTTTAAAACCTTAGGGGTACGTCTAGAACCACCTATAGGTAGAGGTCCTAACTCCCTCCAGGACCATTAAGAAGGGACGGGTAGCAGCACGTAATAGGAATCATTGACCAAACACTCGCTTTGCATGACCAATAAGGGGATGGGAAGGGTAGACATGGGATATGATGACTACGCGCTAATGTCACGTGTAGCCCCTCATTGAGGAGTGTTTACCGGACATTGCATGGGATGATCTTATAGGATAACCAACCTAGGACCCCCTCCTTACCAAATCCTTTCTTTATTTAAACCTTTGTTCAAACCTTTATCTTACTACTTGAGTTACCCAACGTGCTTTACTTGCAACTTATTTGATTCAATCGTTTATATGGACTAATTTGTGAATATAAGTTCGGCCGGGACCCACAGTTGTGGACCAAGAGGGGTTCCTAACACCTTCCCCTCGAGGTTACTTCGAGCCCTTACCCTAATCTTTGGTAATGCAAATCAACCCAAGAGTTAATCGCTCTAGGTGCCCTAACGCACCATAATCCGTTAGGTGGCGACTCTTCAAGTACCCAATTCCCAAAAGGAAATGAGTCATTACACCCCGTGAATGTCGAAACCCGAACCTCTCCCCGTCAAAAAGGGAGGGAAAAAGGGGGCGCGACAACAATCGCAATCAAGCTTGTTTGATTTCAATGCCGAACCAGACTTGGAAATATAATAAATAATATTGCCGAAACTTGGAGTTCTCAGTAGACGTAATTGCATTGTTATTTTATTTGGTCCAGAACTTTTTGATTTTGAAGAAATTTTACTTGTTTTGTATAAATTTTGGTGTTTAATGATTTATGAAACTTAAACATATCATTTTTTTTCTTATAGCGTTTGTTTGATTTTAATGGCATATTAGCTACTACATTATTGTTGCTATCTCTCCCCATGATTTTGGATTAGTTACGTTGTATTCTAGCAAAGAGAGGTATTTAGAATATTGAATCCAACCACTAATAAATTATTCTCTTTTTTTATCAACTTACTAGTAAATGTATTTCTAATATTGAATCCAACCAGAAATGCCCATAGACCCGCTGGTTGATCAACTCTCCATTTTCTTTCCTTTTCATACTCACACACGCATGTTCGAATCCCGGCTGTAAAATTGTTCTTTCCCTTTGTTTTTATCCGAAGAGTCTAGAGGTGGTTGAATTGTATTTAATATTTCGGTCTCCAATACTTTGAATTACTAATTAATACAACTTTTCGTTATTCGTGATGACTTTACCAATTCTCTATGACCAAATTGTATTAAGATTTTCAAGAGTTTTTTTTTTAATTTTTTTTTGTTCTGGGTTCTATTACATCCGAAAAAAGATGAGGAGGTGTAATTTCCAATCCTCCTCCAGTAGTTTAGGTTTTAGTCATTTTTTCCTTATACTAAATGTATAAAATAATTTTCATAAACATGAAAAAATTATAACAAGCAAAAATCACAGACAATAATTCCACTCTCCTTAAAATAATAAGTATTAACAATAATACAAGGAAAAATAATAGACAATATTATAAGAAAATCATATTAATCCATAAATATTGTAATGACAAGGGTAGAACACAGTCACTACATGACCTTAATAAAAAAATTAAAAAACCTAAGCATTAGATGTTCCTATCCTAGCACTTCAACAGCGAATATCACAGCACTTGATGTAGCCTCTACAAGTTCAATAAGAAGAACACTCCCTTTCTTCAGATTGTTGTAGACAACAAATTGTTTCCACCCCTTAACGAGTCTTCTTCGAACAACACCTGTTAGAGTCACATTCCACTCCTTCCCATTACATCATTGTAATGTCTTAACCGTACTAGGAGGAAGATATTAACAGATATTCTTTGAAAGGTACTGTTGATCGCAGCGGACTCAACCTTAGAAAGAGTGGGCGCTAATACTTATACCCAATAATGGTATCGGGGTCAATTTCCACAGGGAGCTAGAAAGGGAGTTGGATATTTGCTTAGTCTAGAAATGCGTGTTTGCTTCTAATTGATCTTCTATCATTTTTGGGTTTTTATGATTATCAACTACAATTTAACAACTACTAATTATAACTAAATTATGCTAAGATATTAATTCTAGGTTGTATGCAAGATAGAGAAAGACACTAGGGTCGTGACATTTACCTAGGTGGTCAACTAACGGGTAGAGATTCCTAATACAAGAATGATGATTATGGGGCTTATGCTATAACCGTTGCACGATTACACTCACTCTCACACCTCTCGGTAGAAAGAGTGATTTTGCCTAATTGATTCTCTCGAGACCAATTGGGTAGGCCTACAAGCCCAAGCAACTTAGGGTTCAAGTTGGGTAATTACTCTCTCGAGGTTTAACCCGTTAATTGGGACTACCATTCTCATGGGTCCATCCCAATTCCTTGTTGGGTTAATTTTGGAGTCATAGACACTCTTTCTCAAGAAGAGTCAAGACCCACTAAGCTAGACTTAGTGTTTGCAACCACCAAATCCTAGTTAAATCATAAAATTAACCCAAATAGCAAACACCCAACATCATTCAAGCATTAAACAATCACACCCATTAATTACCCACACTAGGGTTGAGCCACAACCCTAGCTAATGGGTTTAGCTAGACATAATAGCAACAGAAATTGAAGAAGTAGTAGATAAAATCAACATATTAATTAACTAGAATGTTAATCTACAAGAATCCACGATAAAACAAGATGAAAATGCCCAAAATAGGCTAAAACTTGAGTCTCACGAGTGCTGCTGCTATCTGATATCTAATTCTTAACCTAAAAATAATAAAATATTCTATTTATACTAGGCTAGAAAAACTAAACAAAAATACCCTGCGGGGCTGGCGCAGACCGCGCAGAAATGCAGCGCGGCCGCGTAGGGGTCTTGGTCTTCGATCACTCACTTCTGAAGCTGGGGACGCGGACCGCGCAAAGAGGTAGCGCGGCCGCGCAGGCTAATGGGCGCGGACCGCGCAACAATGAAGCGTGACCGCGTGGACACAAGCGCTGACGCGTAGAAAGGAGCGCGGACCGCGCATGGAAACCTTGAAATGTATACTCTCTGAATCTCCTAGCGCGGCCGCGCAGCAAAACAGTGCGGTCCGCGTAGGTCCTCTTGTCCCCACTTCAATGATTTTTGACACTTGAGCAGGTTTCACTCCGTTTCGAGCCGATTTTTGACTTTTGTCATCTTGTCGCTCAAACCTGCAATCAAGCACACTTTGTAAGCATTCTGGGTCTATTTTATGACCATTCATACATAAAGCATAGGCAAGTATGGCATAAAACATGTTAAAATCACAGTTATCAACTGTACAAGCGTAATGGAAAGATAGGGTAAAATACATATCATGTTAAATAAAAAAATAAAAAATTGAATTTACCATATAATCGCGCTTGATGTATGATCTGGGCACGTTCAATCCTAAACCATGGATAGAATTCCTCTTCAATCCATTCATTAGCATTCGTATTTAGAGTATTTGCGATGTTTGTAGAGCAGGAAATGTAGGTTAACTTATGCTTATATATATATATATATATATATATATATATATATATATATATATATATAATATATATATATATATATATATATATATATATATATATATGTATATATAAAGAGTCAAAAACTTTTTACCTCCCTCCAATCGTTACTTTAAGAGTCCCTTTGTTTCCCTCCAAATGTTTTATTTGAAATTTTAGTCAAATTAAGATTAACCAATAAAATATAGTATATTGATATTCTACAAAAAAATTGTAAAAATATTGGCCAAGAATTTTGTTGCTATGAATAACTAGTGGCCGATACGTATGACCTTAATGAATGAAATTATATATTGGATACTATATATATAGACGTTCAATATAACTATAAAGAACAAAAATATAATTAAAATTAGCGTAGTATATGATTACAACCTTAGTCAATGGAATTATATAGTTGCTATGAATAATTAGTGGCCTATGCGTATGACCTTAATGAATGAAATTATATATTGGCTACTATATATATATATAGACGTTCAATATATCTATAAAGAGCAACAATATAATTAACATTACAACCATAATAAATGGAATAGTAATGGTCGCTATGAATAATTAGTGGCCGATACATATGACCTTAATGAATGATAAATGCTTCATTGAGAAGCTAAATAGTTGGCATGAGAATAGTTATTACATGCTTCAAAAAGGGAATTTTTGTTATCAATATATTTTTTGGAACCTGAATAATTAATACATAAATATATGGTAACCTATCGAATTCTTTTGGAATGGAGAAGAGAAAATTAAGAAAAAAAATATTTACTAGAAAAAAATATTGTAATAGAAAATTGGTAAAATTTTTTACTTGGAAACCATATCCAAACCAGATATTCTCACTGGTTGGATGAAGAGTTCATGAACAGAATTTTGGGTAAATGAAATTGATGCATTGAAGAATATAAAGTCTTCTTTGAGGAGTGTAAAGGGTTCATTGAAGATTGTGATTCAAATTAAAATAAGAGAGAAGGAAATGGGAACACAGTTAATAACCCTAACCCTAACCCTAACCCAAACCCTAGAGATATTCAAACCATACTATAAATACAACTACATTGTTAATCTCATCATCCAAATTATCTACTCTAATTCAGAATTCTGTGAAAATAACAATGGAAAGAAACCCAACAAAGAAAATTATCGATGAACCTCTTCATGGTTCACCCATTAACCACAACATTGTCACGACCCTAAACCCAGACCCGATCGTGATGGCGCCTCTCGTGAAGACAAGGCCAGCCGACACATTTCCAATTCGAAGTTAAACAGCTAAACAGCAATACAACAGGCTAAAACATGATTTAATAATGCTAAATAGCGGATAATATCATAACAATTCGGAAGTACAACTCAAGCACAGCCCAAACCGGGGTGTCACTAGTCATGAGCATCTACTACAATCGTCTAATCACATCAAGACAGAAATGGTCGGAAGATTTCAATAATACATAAGGAGGAATAAAGAGGGAGAAAGCAGAGCCACGATCGCCCGGCAGCTACCTTGCTAACTCCAATGAGAACTGCCACCAAGCTCAGAAAATACCTGAATCTGCACACAAGGTGCAGGGAGTAAAATGAGTATTGCCAACCCAGTGAGTAATAATCATAAATAAAGACTGAGTGATAAGAAATCACGAAAAGAGCATCAACATGCTGTATAGAAGCAGTTTCAAAAGCCAGTAGAAAGCAATGAAGATGTAAAATCCCTTAAAACATCTTAGCTCAGTTTAAACTTCTTTAAAAAGACTTTTTCAACAGTTACGCAAATGAATGCAGAACAACTAGTGCAGATAAACACAAAAATCCGCCCCTCGGGCTCAAATACACAATTAAACAGGTAAATGACAGGCAAATAAGAAAGATAAACACATAAGGTTCGCCCCTCGGGCACAACGTAAACAAAACCGCCCCTCGGGCAATATCTCAAATCAGTACCAGCCCCTCGGGCAATCACATAGAACAATACCAGCCCCTCGGGCAATCACATAGAATCATACCAGCCTCTCGGGCTATATCTCACATCACAGTGGGTAACCGCGCTCACTGGGGGTGTGCAGACTCCTGGAGGGGCCCCTTACGGCCCAAGAGCAATAACAAGCCATCTCGTGGCATCAAATCTAGGCCCTCGGCCTCATATCAATCAAGACACCTCGTGGCGTACATATCTCAGGCCCTCGGCCTCAAATCAGTATCAGTGTATCACCGCTGCGGCGTGCAGCCCGACCCAAAGATATCCTCACAACACAGGCCCTCGGCCTTACTCAGTCAAAAATCACATAAGCCTCTCGGGAAACAGTAAAACAGTGTTTCTCAGCCCAAAACATCATTTAAATATCATTTGAGTATTAAAACTGAGTGAACATGGCTGAGTTTTGAAAACAGTGAAAAATAATATGACCGAGTTCAAGTATAAAGTCAAAACAGTGAGGAAATATCAACAAAAATCTCTGAAGGGTCCAAATAGTTGGCACGAAGCCCAAATATGGCATTCAACCCAAATAACAAATAGATTTCAGTCAAATACGCGGTAAAATCATCAATCGGGACGGACCAAGTCACAGTCCCCAATAGTGCACGACCCCACGCTCGTCATCAAGCGTGTGCCTCACCTCAATATAGCACTAGGATGTGCAAATCCGGGGCTTCAAACCCTCAGAGCATCATTTACAATCATTAATCACCTCGAACCGGCTAAATCTCTAGCTCGCGATGCCTTTGCCTCTCAAATCGGCCTCCACGAGCGTCGAATCTATCCAAAATCGGAACGAGGACGTCAAAATATACTGAGGGAACAAAGCCCAAGCGAAAACAATCGAAATATGACACAATTCCCGAAATTACCAAAACCCGAGCCCCGGGCCCACGTCTCGGAATCGGGTAAAATTTACATTTTCAGAATCCTCATTCCCTCACGAGTCTAACCATACCAAAATTATCCAATTCCGACACCATTTGGTCCTTCAAATCATCATTTTATATTATTGGAAGATTTCATAAATTTTCTTCCCAAATTCCATCCCAAATCACGAATTAAATGATGAATTCAATGATAGATTCATGTACTCTAGCCAAATCTGAGTTAGAATCACTTACCCCGATGAATTTCTTGAAAAACCTTCGAAAAATCGCCAAAATCCGAGCTCTCTAGGTCAAAATATCAAATAAAACCCAAAACCTCGTATTTATAGAGTACCCCGCGGATTTCCACCTCTGCGGACCACACAAAAACGACCGCGGTCCGCACAAATCCAGTGCGGTCCGCACAAAACGACTGCGGCCGCAAAGGTTTTGACTGCAGTGACAGGCTTTAGTATTTTGGCCCTAACTTTTGCTACAGATGTCCAAATTGCGATATCTTTACATTTTTGGAAACTAGACACGAAAGGCTACAACTTTCGTTTTTGAATCATCTCAAAATTCCTTGTAGACCAAAAGACATGAGCTTCCGAAGTAGGACCAGTGAAATGTTCCTCACCGCGACTGCATTTTGTGCGGTCCGCACAGCACCTACCGCGGACGCACTTCATTTTGTGCGGACCGCGCTGGTGGATTCCGAGGCCTGTAACCCTTCTGGACCTGCTACAGCTATGATTTTTGGCCTAAAACATCCCGGAACCTACCCGGAACTCCCGGAACTTCAAACCAATTGTACCAACACATCCCATGACATCGTTCAAACTTGTTCAAAACTTCGGAACGCTCACAACAACATCAAATCACCAATTTAACATAGGATTCAAGCCTAAAAACTCCAAGAACTCTTAAGTTATGCTTTCGATCAAAAAGTCTATCAAATCTCGTCCGAATGACCTGAAATTTTGCAAGCACGTCATATTCAATGCTACGGAGCTACCCCAACTCTCGGAATCCCATTCCGACCCCTATATCAAAATCTCCCCTATCAACTAGAAAACGCAAAAAAACTAACTTTCGCCAATTCAAGCCTAATTCTACACCGGACATCATAAAAATATTCCGGACACACTCCTACGTCCCAAATCGCCTAACGAAGCTATCCGAGCCATAAAATCCGCATTCCGAGGTCGTTTACCAATAAGTCAAAACTTGGTCAAACCTTTCAATTTCAAGCTTCAAACTGAGAACTGTTCTTCCAAAGTCATTCTGATTACCCTGAAAACCAAAACCAACTATTTACATGAGTCATAATACATCACACGGGGCAAGTCATGCCCGAAAACTGACGAGCAAGGTGCAAAAGCTCAAAACGGCCGGTCGGGTCGTTACATCCTCCCCCACTTAGACATACGTTCGTCCTCGAAAGTGCCCAGAGTTGTTCCAAAAGCCAACTAATCGCTGAATAACCTTTCCATGTATATGCCCGGGGGTGATCCCACGTCACCCTATATCACATAGGTCCGATAACACGATATAACTGAAATTCCACAATCCAATCTAGCCCATAAACCATAGAACCACATTTCCACTTCTGAAATCATCAATACGATCAGAATCACACATTTATACTGTGAATAAGTCCGAACAAGCTGTAACAAACCATATCTGCAACCTCAGGTGCAACTACATGAAACACCACATAACTCAAATGCTTGCAGTGATAATTTCTAAACACAACAGCTGCACACAACAATCGAATACCGATAGAAAACCTCTCATCAACTAAAGTCTCATCCCAACACTTTCATATACTGCCAATGATAATTAAAACACGCGGTAAGCCATAACCATTTCCCAGATCAACCATTCATGAAGCCACTTCTCCTTTGGCAAATACCATAGCAAATTTCTGAGCCGAAGCTCGATATTATCCTTCCATCATGCTAAAATCGAATTCGTTCATATTCATTAATGATCCCAACGATCTCCTCTAATCCAACACACTACTCTGGTGACATGACACATCAATACAGGCCTAAGCCACAACTTGCACAATACGCGCACCTATAAGCAACAGTCCGAACATACTCAAATCATGAACTCAAGCCCACCAGTACCACCACAACACAAGGCTGAGAACCCGTCTCACATCATTGAAATGGAACACACGAATCTAATCGGCAAGGTCATATTTCCACATAACTTCGCTGCAATGCGCGATCCTATCCAAACACTGCTCCACATGAAACACCTCAAGTCACTATGCTCGAAATCGACAACCACGCACAATTTGATGTCTGGAACCAAAGCAAATCATCACACCCACGGTGAAGCAAATAACGTGCACCACGCAAACTTGAAAGGACATAACCGATACGCCATTCACCGAGCAACACCCACTTACTCTTCCCGCTCGACTTCCACTATGAAACCCCAATAGAACCGCACCATATGTGCCTATAACCAACAAATTATATCACCTCGCAACACAGGAAGGTAACTCATAGACCTCCCCAGATTACTAATAAGCTCAATAACAATCGAATCAACACATCCCCCAACAATACAATCCGGAGCCAACCAAGCCGACTCAAATTAGAACACGCATCCACATTGGCCTGCTAACGAACTCCTTATCAAGAAAAATCCTGAAGCTGCTCCTTCAACTCCTTTAACTCTGCCGGCGCCATACGATACGGTGCCCAGCATCAAATCAATACCGAAATCAACAACATTGCCTGGCGACATGCCCGGCCAAAAGAAATACATCCGAAAAGTTCCTCACCACCGGAACTGAATCAAAATGAGGAGCCTCTACACTGACATCCATCACGAAAGCCCAAACAAGGCAGACAATCCTTCCCAGTCCTCCGCTGGGTCCTTGAAATATGAAACCACTCTACCAAGAACATAATCTGTCGAACCTCGCCACTCAATCCATGGCATTCTCGGCATAGCCATCATCGCCGCCTTAGTACCATAGTCCAGAATAACACAACACGAAGGCAACCACTCTATACTCAATATTACATCCAAAATCTAACATACCAAGCAGCAAAAGATCCACTCGGGTCTCCAAACCTCGATAGTCACTAAACAGTGCCGATACACACGACCCACAACCACAACATATCCTGAATATGAGAACTCCCAGTTTTCAACTCCGTACAGCAAACGAATCACCATATCCGATCCCAATTCCACCGTCCGAGTACACAACACGCCTCTAATACCCAATCATTCCCACGAGAGATACTCTTATGATTCTTCCGTGTCACCAAGCAAACCCGAATATCAGCAGTTGATCTAACAAGAAAGTGCCGCAATACTAATGAAGCACCATCAACTTACTCACATTGCCTTTTTCTGAAACATGTACCCTTGTCAAATCACCCCAATTAGCAATACCATTTCCTTAATCATCTGAAGATCATTCCCCTAATCATTTGAAGCTCATTTCTCTAATTATCTGAAGCTGCCCGCTGCCTAAGAGTCTTATGACCTTCCTTTCAGAACTGAACCGTAACCTTACTCACGCAATCTCAATCCTCCACGACATACCGTATATACCATACCATCCTAGCACAACATGAGAACTTCATCTCCATTCCGAGCCACATACATCTACGTACTCAACTAGTCAAGAACTTTCAATTGATCCCACCTAGAAGAAAAAATCATATCATTACCATACCGATTCGGCCTACTACCAAGCTATCCCATCTATCCGAGCTCCCTTCTAATTTACCTTCAAATTAATACTCCTTCCTGCTATAGCATCACAATTCCTCAACCCAAACTTACCACACGAGACCCAAGCATAATACCACACAGCCTAAGGCTCACAACCCGCTGAATACTCTTTTAAATGTTCCCAAAAGCACCACATTCAAAATACCTACCCCGAAAGGACTTACTGCGAATCTGTAGGCATTATCTTCCTAATACTGATGTATAGAATCCCATAATCGCTATAGAAATAATACAAGTCTTGACACCCTCCAATCCAAACCTCAGTTCTAGCCAAATATACAACTTGAAAATATCCAATTGTTACATGTAAATATCTTGAACCCATTAGAACCACTCTCGAGAGTCATCCACTCTACTCAAACCGCAGTTTGATTGATTAAATGAACCGAACAACCTGTACTTCATTAGCACTCCGACACCGCAGAATGTAACCTCATTCCAATATAACCAAGAAACTTCCTGCCCTATGCACCGAGCATCCTTTACCAACGACGACTCAAGACATTCCGTGATTTTTACACACCTATGAAGCATACTATAACCTTTGTCAAGAACTTTCCTTTACTCGAGCCATCCCCGATCTCAATCTCCGTAGGCCATAACTGATTCACCCGTACACCTCAACTGGACCAACACAGCACATAACCGTGCAGTCAACTAATCGATAGCAGACTCCCCCACTTGGCTTGAAGCCATAGATCAAAACACACACGATAACTCATAATGCTTATACTCTATTACTGCCATAATACCGTAGTGAGCTTAAACTCGATCCTTCATAAACTCGTGAAACACCGACCATTTAGTACTTTAAATCTTCTGCAAATCTTGCATTCACTCTCGCAATAGTTAAACCCACTCTCTTAAGCGACCCAAATTTAAATTGCAACACATATCTTTCACTGGTAACAGAGATCTTCCAACAAACAGCATAAGGATCACACAAACTTCAGAACACTCCGCAGGAGATAACCCACCTGCTTTGCCTCCAACTAACATCTCTTTATACCCTTCCACCGTCATAGACATTACGCAGTCACTTAATCTTACGGAGTCTGAGCTCATACCGCAACATGAAATTTACTTCACTCGCAACTAGGACACATTAAAAGATTCTTCACACACCCATAACTCGGGGCTATACCTCAAATCGGGATGGAAATCAAGCGCCTAATAGTTCTTCTATCCTCCAGCGGACCCTTCTCGTCGCTTCCAAATCATATGATTACATCTCGTAGTCATAACACACTCATCGCATAGCCATCCGGCTATCACTTCTACTAAAAGGGACACTACCGAACATATAAGTTCAAAAACACGTGCTCGCACAATCAGCACCTCGATGCTCAAGCAATAGGCAAAAATCCGGCCTCGAGTCCTCCAAATTGGCCCGACATCAGTAGCACAAAGAGATCACATCTCGCCCCTCAATCAGGGAATCACAAGCCATCGATGCACATCTGATATTGAGTGCTCGTTCGCGCATATGAATGCGTGGAAGGAATTCAAAGAGTTATATTTCAACTGAACCAAGGACGCACGATAAGAGTTTCAAGAATGTGAAGTTTTTCCTAAAGGTTCTGCAGCCTCTCGAGGATAAATACAGACGTCTCCGTACCGATCCGCGAGACTCTACCAAACTTGCTCATGACTCGTGAGACCTATGTAACCTAGGCTCTGATACCAACTTATCACGACCCTAAACCCAGACCCGGTCGTGATGGCGCCTCTCGTGAAGACAAGGCCAGCCGACACATTTCCAATTCGAAGTTAAACAGCTAAACAGCAATACAACAGGCTAAAACATGATTTAATAATGCTAAACAGCGGATAATATCATAACAATTCGGAAGTACAACCCAAGCACAGCCCAAATCGGGGTGTCACTAGTCATGAGCATCTACTACAATCGTCTAATCACATCAAGACCGAAATGGTCGGAAGATTTCAATAATACATAAGGAGGAATAAAAAGGGAGAAAGCAGAGCCGCGATCGCCAGGCAGCTACCTTGCTAACTCCAATGACAACTGCCACCAAGCTCAGAAAATACCTGAATCTGCACACAAGGTGCAGGGAGTAAAATGAGTACTGCCAACTCAGTGAGTAATAATCATAAATAAAGACTGAGTGATAAGAAATCACGCAAAGAGCATCAACATGCTGTATAGAAGCAGTTTCAAAAACCAGTAGAAAGCAATGAAGCTGTAAAATCCCTTAAAACATCTTAGCTCAGTTTAAACTTTTTTAAAAAGACTTTTTCAACAGTTACGCAAATGAATGCAGAACAACTACTGCAGATAAGCACAGAAATCCGCCCCTCGGGCTCAAATACACAATTAAACAGGTAAATGACAGGCAAATAAGAAAGATAAACACATAAGGTTCACCCCTCGGGCACAACATCAACAAAACCGCCCCTCGGGCAATATCTCAGATCAGTACCAGCCCCTCGGGCAATCACATAGAACAATACCAGCCCCTCGGGCAATCACATAGAACCATACCAGCCCCTCGGGCTATATCTCACATCACAATGGGTACCCGCGGTCACTGGGGGTGTGCAGACTCCTAGAGGGGCCCCTTACGGCCCAAGCGCAATAACAAGCCATCTCGTGGCATCAAATCTAGGCCCTCGACCTCATATCAATCAAGCCATCCCGTGGCGTACATATCTCAGGCCCTCGGCCTCAAATCACTATTAGTGTATCACCGCTGCAGCGTGTAGCCCGACCCAAAGACATCCTCACAACACAGGCCCTCGGCCATACTCAGTCAAAAATCACATAAGCCTCTCGGGCAACAGTAAAACAGTGTTTCTCAGCCTAAAACATCATTTAAATATCATTTGAGTATTAAAATTGAGTGAACATGGCTAAGTTTTGAAAACAGTGGAAAATAATATGACTGAGTTCAAGTATAAAGTCAAAAGAGTGAGGAAATATCAACAAAAATCCCCGAAGGGTCCAAATAGTTGGCACGAAGCCCAAATATGGCATTCAGCCCAAATAACAAATAGATTTCAGTCAAATACGCGGTAAAATCATCAATCGGGATGGACCAAGTCACAGTCCCCAATAGTGCACGACCCCACGCTCGTCATCAAGCGTGTGCCTCACCTCAATATAGCACTACGATGTGCAAATTCGGGGTTTCAAACCCTCAGAGCATCATTTACAATCATTACTCACCTCGAACCGGCGAAATCTCTAGCTCGCGATGCCTTTGCCCCTCAAATCGGCCTCCACGCGCGTCGAATCTATCCAAAATCGGAACGAGGACGTCAAAATACACTGAGGGAACAAAGCCCAAGCGAAAACAATCAAAATATGACACAATTCCCGAAATTACCAAAACCCGAGCCCCGGGCCCACGTCTCGAAATCGGGTAAAATTTACATTTTCAGAATCCTCATACCTTCACGAGTCCAACCATACCAAAATTATCCAATTCCGATACCATTTGGTCCTTCAAATCATTATTTTATATTTTTGGAAGATTTCACAAACTTTCTTCCCAAATTCCATCCCAAATCACGAATTAAATGATGAATTCAATGATAGATTCATGTACCCTAGCCAAATCTGAGTTGGAATTACTTACCCCGATGAATTTCTTGAAAAACCTTCGAAAAATCGCCAAAATCCGAGCTCTCTAGGTCAAAATATCAAATAAAACCCAAAACCTCGTATTTATAGAGTACCCCGCGGATTTCCACCTCTGCAGACCGCACAAAAACGACCGCGGTCCGCACAAAAACGACTGCGGCTGCACAGGTTTTGACTGCAGTGACAGGCTTTAGTATTTTGGCCATAACTTTCTCTACAGATGTCCAAATTATGATATCTTTACCTTTTTGGAAACTAGACACGAAGGGATACAACTTTCGTTTTTGAATCATCTCAAAATTCCATGTAGATTAAAAGATATGAGCTTCCGAAATAGGACCAGTGAAATGTTCCTCACCGCGGCCGCACTGCATTTTGTGCGGTCCGCACAGCACCTACCGCGGACGCACTTCATTTTGTGCGGACCGCGTTGGTGGGTTCCGAGGCCTGCAACCCTTCTGGACCTGCTACAGCTATGATTTTTGGCCTAAAACATCCCGGAACCCCCGGAACTTCAAACCAATTGTACCAACACATCCCATGACAACGTTCAAACTTGTTCAAAACTTCGGAACGCTCACAACAACATCAAATCACCAATTTAACATAGGATTCAAGCCTAAAAACTCCAAGAACTCTTAAATTATGCTTTCGATCAAAAAGTCTATCAAATCTCGTCCGAATGACCTGAAATTTTGCAAGCACATCATATTCAACATTACGGAGCTACCCCAACTCTCGGAATCCCATTTCGACCCCTATATCAAAATCTCCCCTATCAACCGAAAAACGTAAAAAACTAACTTTCGCCAATTCAAGCCTAATTCTACACCGGACATCACAAAAATATTCCAAACACACTCCTACGTCCCAAATCGCCTAACAAAGCTATCCGAGCCATAAAATCCGCATTCCGAGGTCGTTTACCAATAAGTCAAAACTTGGTCAGACCTTTCAATTTCAAGCTTCAAATTGAGAACTGTTCTTTCAAAGTTATTCTGATTACCCTGAAAACCAAAACCAACGATTTACATGAGTCATAATACATCACACGGGTCAAGTCATGCCCGGAAACTGACGAGCAAGGTGCAAAAGCTCAAAACGACCGGTCGGGTCGTTACAAACATCCTCTACCAGGATGTAAGAAACAAGTTGAAAAATGTGAAGACTGAGACAAACCTACTGATGCTTAGGTTGACAAAGGAAATTGGAGCGGACTATGTGAAAAGACTTCTTCTTGATTCATACCTTCTCATTTGCTGTTATGATATGCTTGAGGAACTGCTCGCTGAGCAGGATGAAGAACCCGATACTCCTGTTATCGTTATAAGCAGTGACACCGAAGCCGCCTCTAAGGCATCAAAATCTGTTAGTCAAAAGACTGAGTAGAGTAAAAGATTGGGTTTTTAAGTTATTTTGTTATGCATGCCATGTTGTTAGCATGGTATGCTAAAAGTATCTTCCAAATATTATTTGGAATATGTTAAAGAGTATCAATTAATCAAGGAAAATGCTTATTTAGTATTTCTTCTGCTTCCTTTACTTTTGATTCTTATTTTTTGCTACATGTTTTAAAATATGTTTGCTTCCTTTATTCCCTGGTTCCGAATATTATCAAGCCAAAAGAAATACCCTTTTTTTATGTATAAATATGGTCGCTTTGCCTATCTATTATGAAGAAAATAATATGAAAATTATTACTCTAATATTGAAAGAATAAATTAAGGAAGAATAGCTAGAAAAGAAAAACGAAACATGCTTCAAAGAAATTACTCAAATCATGAACGCGAATAGTGCCTTGTAGATCCTTGGATGCATTTTTGTCCGTTTAGCAATACCAAAAGAGAAATGAATCCTTCTCAAACTTATCCTTATTTAAAATGAGAAAATAAAAGCGAATACTAATATTTGTTTATTAAATACATTCAAATGCAGATTCACCACAAACACAAAGATACAAACATCTTAAGCTTACTTGAACGTAAGTTTTGCTAGAGATGAAACTCAAAAGCAACCAACACAAAATGAACTAAATTATCAAGAAGTTAAACAAAAATTCAGGAGTAACTATTGATTTAACTTGTATTTTTATGGCTATTCTAATGATTGACTCACAATCTTTTTAATTAAGATGAGGAGAGACAATAAACCTGTTAAAATAAAATTCCATTGATCCGAGATGCAAAATCAGTGGGTACAAGATTTGGCTCCAGAATTCAAGTGAGAATAACAACATAATAATTTAGAAAATGCAAAATAATACAAAATCTACAAAATGCAGATTATTTCCTTGGAATATTTTGCATGAAACAAGATCGAAATGCTAAAGAAGTCATAAATTCGAACTTCATAAATAATCATGCAAAACTTCATACAGTACTCGATATTCAAAATGCAAAATAAAGTCTTCATTTCTTGCACACCAAAGAAAAATAGCAAAAACTTTATTAATATAGGATAGAATAAGAAATAAAATTGACTATTTTGCAATATTTTCTGATAGCTTCAACACAATAAATATGCCCGCGAACATAGCAGATGAGAGAGCACTTTGTCACGACCCGGATTTTCCACCCTCGGGAGTCGTGATGGTGCCTACTCGAGAAAGCTAGGCAAGCCGCGTATTATAGATTCACTAACTCGTTTACTTGGTCCTTTTTAATAATTTAAATTGACATGTGATCAACCGTGAAATATTAACGATAATAAAATACATGCGGAAGACGTAATCTGATAACTTAACCAAAAACCAGTGCGACAATACCAACATACATCTCTACCCGAAATCTGGTGTCACAATATCACGGACCACCTACAAATACTACATACAAATGTCTGGAAAGAAAGGTAAAATCTGTCTCTGGAGTAATAAAAACAGAATACATATTAAGATAGAAGAGAACGCCGGGCCTGCGGACGTCTGCAGGACTACCTCGGGATCTCTGACTGGACTGAAGGCTGCCACCCAAAGCTATGATCCAAAAGTTGTCGCTCCGGGATCTGCACATAGTGCAGAGTGTAGTATCAGCACAACCGAACTTGTTCTAACATCTAACTACCTCAACTAGCACCAATACTCAATCACAAATAATCTCCACGAGAATAATCATAAACCTTGCTCAACACAGAGAATCAACAACTTAGGCATTCGCAGTATTTATCAAGAACACAATAATTTCAATTTAAGACCCACGGTCATGCTTGACACTGACGTATAGATACTCGTCACCATGCCTATACGTCGTACTCGACAAGTAACACGTAGCAAATAGGACACAACTCCTAATCCCTCAAGCTAAGGTTAGACCAAATACTTACCTCAAACTTCCACAGCCAACTCAAGCCTCAAACACCGCTTTTCCTTTAGAATTCGCCTCCGAATTATTGTATCTAATTCAAATTAATATAACAACATCAATAAATGCTAAATAATCCAATCCCAAGGCTAAATTATAGGTTTTCCATCATTTTTCCCAAAAAGTCAAAAATCGACCCCGGGCCCGCTTGGTCGAAACTTAAGGTTCGGACCAAAACCCGTTCACCCATTCACCCACAAGCCCAAATATGCAATAAGTTTCGAAATTCGACCCCGAAACGAGGTCTAAATCCCAATTAATCAAAAAGCCCTAACTCTATCCAAATCCCCAATTTTCTACCATTAAAACCCTAGGATTATTGATAAAAGTTGATGAAAAACATTAGAGAGTTGAACGAAATCAGTTAATGAACACTTACTTGTGATTTGGGAAGAAAATCTCTTGAGAAAATCGCCCTAGGTCTTCTATTTTTATGAAAATTTGAAAGAGAAATTGTGAAGTTATGTTTTAAAAGACTCCACTGCCCGACTTCCGCACCTGTGGTGCCTGGGTCGCACCTGCGTGACCGCACGTGCGGAAAAGTGATCGCTTCTGCGGAAAGGACTAGGCCCGCTGGGGCTGCATCTGCGAGAAGGGACCCGCTCCTGCGGAACTGCTTCTGCGGAAGCTTGTCCGCATCTGCGAGAGACTGGACCGCACCTGCGACCCACTATGCGCACCTGCGAGCTCGCACCTGCGGTGCTCGACTCGCAGGTGCGGTTACACCAGAACTGATGCAACAGCAGTATTTTCCTAAGTTTAAACACCCCGAAACCTACCCGAAACTCACCCGAGCCCTCGGGGCTCCAAACCAAACATGCATACTAACTCAAAAACATCATATGAACTTATCCATGCGATCAAATCGCCAAAATAATCTCTCAAACAACGAATTTAGCATAGAAATCTAAGAAAAGTCTCAAAACTTCCAGAGTATCAATTTTCACAACTACGGGTCCGAATCACCTCAAACGACTTCCGTTTCTTACCAATTTTCACAGTCTCATCTTAATTCACACATAAGACCTGTACCGGGCTCTGGAACCAGAATACGGGCCTGGTACCATAAAATTTTAAACTCATTTCATTTCCAAAACTCATAAATAATTCCAGAAAACAATTTTCTTTAAAAATTCATTTCTCGGGCTTGGGACCTCGGAATTTGATTCCGGGCATACGCCCAAGTCCCATATTTTCCGACGGACCCTCCGGGACCGTCAAATCATGGGTCCAAGTCCGTTTACCCAAAATGTTGACCGAAGTCAACTAAAGTTCATTTTAAAGTCAAAATTCATCATTTTTCACAGATTTTCACATAATGGCTTTCCGGCTACGTGCCCGTACCGCGCACGCAAATCGAGGTGATGCTGAAAGAGGTTTTTAAGGCCTTGGAACGCAGAATTTATTTTTAAAACAAGTGATGACCTTTTTGGTCACATTACTACGTACGAATAATTAATGAATTGATAAACCAATATAATGTTATTCTATTAATTGATATAATAGTATTCATTATTTGTATTATAACATAGTTAATGAATTACATTCATTCATCACTAGGTTATAAGTCGATGAATCAATTATAACATATTAATTAGTATAAGTCGAGACGTTTTGTTTTTAACATTCAATGATGCATCTGAGTAGGTTGTAAATCGATGAATCAATTTACAAGTGTATAAATCCCTAAAATAACCCGACCATGTGTTACTAGCGCTTCATGTTCTTATATATATATATAGACAAACACACAGACACTTCATTGTAATACTATAACGTATACATAACTTGTTATAGTATATGTTAGTGTGTGTATATCTANAGAGAGAGACACAAACACAAAGCATGTTATAGTATATGATACTGTATTCCTTATTTGTATTATAACAGAGTTAATGAATTACATTCATGTATATTTGATGAAAAATTATATATATATTAATTAGGATCTTGACAAGTCTATCAATCCCTTAAAGAACCCTACCTCGGGTTCTTTAAGGGATTGTTGACTTGTCAAGATCCTAATTAGTATATATAATTTTTCATCAAATATATCTGTGTGTAAATTGATTCATCGACTTATAACCTACNTCCACTCAGGAATCTCAATCTTCTGGAACAAACCACCAGGCCTCTGATGCTCGTACTTAACCTGTTGACAATTCAAGCACCGAGCCACATATGAAACGATATCCTTCTTCATTCTTCTCCACCAATAATGCTGCCGCAAATCCTGATTCATCTTCGCGGCACCCGGATGAATAGAGTACCAGGAGCTATGGGCCTCCTCTAAGATCAACTCTCGGAGTCCATCTACATTAGGCACACAAACTCAACCCTGTAATCTCAAAACTCCATCATCACCTAAGGTAACCTGCTTGGCACCTCCGTGCTGCACCGTGTCTCTGAGGACACACAAATCGGGATTCTCATACTGCCGATCTCGGATACGCTCCAATAAAGAAGAACGAGCGACTGTGCAAGCTAACACACGGCTAGGCTCAGAAACATCCAACCTCACGAACTGATTGGCCAAAGCCTTAACATCCAGAGCAAGCGGCCTCTCACCGACCGGAATATAAGCAAGACTGCCCATACTGGCTGACTTCCTACTCAAAGCATCGGCCACCACATTGGCCTTCCCCGGATGATATAAGATGGTGATATCATAGTCTTTCAACAGCTTTAACCACCTCCCCTGCCTCAAGTTTAGCTCCTTCTGCTTGAACAAGTACTGCAGACTCTTGTGATCCGTGAACACCTCACACGCCACGCCATACAGATAATGCCTCCAAATCTTCAACGCGTGAACAATGGCTGCTAATTCCAAATCATGAACCGGATAGTTCTTCTCATGAATCTTCAACTGCCGCGAAACATAAGCAATGACCTTGCCATCCTGCATCAACACCGCACCAAGTCCAACACGAGATGCGTCACAATAAACTGTATAAGGCCCTGAACCTGTGGGCAAAACCAACACCGGTGCGAGCTGTCTTGAGCTTCTGAAAGCTCGCCTCACACTCGTCTGACCATCTGAACTGGGCACCCTTCTGGGTCAACCTGGTCATCGGGGCTGCAATAGACGGAAACCCTTCCACGAACCGACGATAGTTGCCTGCCAATCCTAAGAAACTCCGGATCTCTGTAGCTGATGCTGGTCTAGGCCAGTTCTTGACCGCCTCAATCTTCTTCGAATCAACCAGAATACCCTCTGCTGATACAACATGACCCAGGAATGCAACTGAACTCAACCAGAACTCACACTTCGAAAACTTAACATACAACTAACTATCCCTTAGAGTCTGAAGAACCACTCTAAGATGCTGCTCGTGCTCCTCCCGGCTACGGGAATAGATCAAAATATCATCAATGAAGACTATCACGAACGAATCCAAGTAAGGCCTGAACACTCGGTTCATCAAATCCATAAAAGTTGCTGGGGTATTTGTCAACCCGAATGACATCACCAAGAACTCATAATGCCCATACTGAGTGCAGAAAGCTGTCTTAGGGACATCGGATGCCCTAATCCTCAACTGATGGTAGCCAGATCTCAAGTCGATCTTTGAAAATACCTTGGCGCCCTGAAGATGATCAAACAAATCTTCAATCCTCGGCAACAAATACTTATTCTTGATCGTAACCTTGTTCAATTGCCGGTAGTCTATACACATTCGCATCGATCCATCCTTCTTCTTAACGAACAACACCGACGCACCCCAAGGCGAAACACTGGGCCTTATGAAACCCTTTTAAAGCAAGTCTTGCAACTTCTCCTTTAACTCTTTCAACTCAGGCGGGGCCATACGATACGGCGGAATAGAAATGGGCTGATTGCTCGGAGCTAAATCAATGCAGAAGTCAATATCCCTGTCGGGTGGAATACCTGACATGTCTGAAGGAAATACCTCAGGGAACTCACGAACAACGGGCACAGAATCAATAGAAGGAACCTCGGCACTAGAATCACGAACATATGCCAAATAAGCCAAACACCCCTTCTCGACCATACGCCGAGCCTTCACATAGGAGATAACACTACGGGTAGAATGACCAGGAGTCCCTCTCCACTACAAACGAGGTAAACCTGGCAAGGCTAAGGTCACAGTCTTGGCATGACAGTCCAAGATAGTGTGGTAAGGTGATAACCAATCCATCCCCAGTATGACATCAAAATCAACCATGTCCAACAGTAATAAGTCTACTCGGGTCTCAAGACCCCCAATCACAACCACGCAAGAACGATGAACACGATCTACCACAACAGAATCACCCACCGGGGTGAACACATAAACAGGAGCACTCAGAGAATTGCTGGGCATGACCAGATACGGTGCAAAATAAGATGACACATAAGAGTATGTAGACCCTGGATCAAATAGGACTGAAGCATCTCTACTAAAAACCAGAACAGTACCTGTGATGACTGCATCGGAAGCCTCGGCCTCCGGCCTGGCTGGAAGAGCATAAAATCGGGCTGGGCCCCACCACCCTGGACTACATCTCTTGGACGGCCTGCCGCTGGCTGGCCTCCACCTCTAGCGGCCTGAGCTCCACCTCTAGCACCTCTACCTCTACCTCTAGCACCTCTACCCCCACCTCTAGCTGGCGGGGTGGGCGATGGAACACCTGGTGTCTGAACCATAGCACGGGAACCCTGCTGCTGCGACTGAGTACCCACCAACCTCAGACAAGCCCTCCGGATTTGACCATACTCACCACACTCAAAGCATCCACCTGAGTGTTGCGGCTGAGGAAACTAAGACTGACCCTGGCGACCTGAATGACCACCCCGAAAACTCTGGAGCGGCGGTGCACTGATAGGAGCTGGTGGTGCACTGTAGGGCTGCTGATCAGAATACTGTATATGAGAACCACGGCCACCTGAAGCCTCGTGAGAAACCTGAAGTGCTGACTGAAAGGGCCTAGGAGGATGGCCTCTACCATACGAATCCCTGCCTCCAGACGAGGTACCACTGAATCTGCCTGAATGGCGAGGCCTCTTGTCAGACCCCTGACCACCTCCCTGTGACAAAATCATCTCAACCCTCCTGGCCACATTGGCCGCCTCCTGGAAGGAAACCTCGCTCCCCGTTTCCTTAGCCATCTGAAGTCGAATAGGCTGGATAAGTCCCTCAATGAACCTCCTCACTCTCTCTCTCTGTGGGAAGTATAAGTAGAGCATGACGGGCCAAATCGATAAACCTGGTCTCATACTGGGTAACAGTCATGGAACCCTGCTGGAGACGCTCAAACTGCCTCCGATAGATCTCCCTCTGAGTAACGGGAAGAAACTTCTCCAAGAATAGCTGAGTAAACTACTCCCAAGTCAAAGTTGGCGATCCGGCTGGTCTAGCCAAACAATAATCTCTCCACCAAGTCTTGGCGGATCCAGATAAGCGGAAAGTAGCAAAGTCGACCCCATTGGTCTCCACTATCCCCATGTTCCTGAGAACCTCATGACAGCTGTCTAGATAATCCTGGGGATCCTCAGAAGATGCACCGCTGAAAGTGGCAGTGAAGAGCTTGGTGAACCTGTCCAATCTCCACAAAGCATCGGCAGACATAGCTGCTCCATCACCGGTCTGAGCTACCACACCCGGCTGGACTGCTCCAACTGGCTGAGCTGCTGGAGTCTGAAACTGGGGAGCCATCTGCTCCGGAGTGCGAGTAGCAGGAGTCTGGGCTCCTCCTCCAGCCTAAGAGACGACTGGTGCTACAGGGAGCAAGCCTGCCCGGGCGACACTCTCCATAAGGCCCACTAGACGGACCAGAGCATCCTGGAGTACTGGGGTAGTAATAAACCCCTCTGGACCTGAGGTGGGCCCACCGGAACTGTCTGGGCCGGAACCTCATCATCAAAGTCAACCTGAGGCTCCGCCGCTGGTGCTGCTGCTCTGGGCTGAGCTCTACCCCTACCTCGGCCTCTAGCACGGCCTCGGCCTCGCCCTCTGCCCCTCGTGGGAGCTGCTGCTGGGGGCTCGGGCTGCTGATCAGCGGATGAGGAAGCGCGTGTTCTCGGCATCTGCGAAAGAACAAAGTAGAAATTCAATTAGCATTGAGAAACCAAACCGCACGACAGGAAAGAATAAATGTGAAATTTTTCCTAACTCTGCAGCCTCTGGGGGATAAATACAGACGTCTCCGTACCGATCCCTCACACTCTACTAAGCTTGTCCGTGAATTGTGAGACCTATGTAACCTAGAGCTCTGATACCAACTTGTCACGACCCGAATTTCCCACCCTCGGGAGTCGTGATGGCACCTACTCGAGAAAGCTAGGCAAACCGCGTATCATAGATTCACTAACTCGTTTACTTGGTCCATTTTAACAATTTAAATTTACATGCGATCAACCGTGAAATATTAACGATAATAAAATACATGCGAAAGACGTAATCTGATAACTTAACCAAAAACCAGTGCGACAATACCAACATACATCTCTACCCGGAATCCGGTGTCACAATATCATGGACCGCCTACGAATACTACATACAAATGTCTGGAAAGAAAGGTAAAATCTGTCTCTGGAGTAATAAAAACAGAATACATATTAAGATAGAAGAGAATATCGGGCCTGCGGACGTCTGCAGAACTACCTCGGGTTCTCTGACTGGACTGAAGGCTGCCACCCAAAGCTATGGTCCAAAAGTTGTCGCTCCGGGATCTGCACATAGTGCAGAGTGTAGTATCAGCATAACTGACCCCATGTGCTGGTAAGTGCCTGGCCTAACCCCGGCGAAGTAGTGACGAGGCTAGGACCAGACTACCAAATAAACCTGTGCAGTTATATACTATGCAGCGAAAAATAAAACAGAATAAACAAATAAGGATGGGAGGGGGGTACATGTTGCGGGGGAATATCAATACCAACAGTCACTTAAGAGAAAGGCATAAGGACAATTTAGAATTTACCGCAAAACAGTAAGGAATTCATAACCAATCCATAAACACTTTATATTATCAATTGTTGCGGCGCGCAACACGATCCCAAAACATAATATCACTGTTGCGGCGTGTAACCCGATCCATATCATTTATCACTGTTGCGGCGTGCAACCCGATCCAATTATATAGTTGTTGCGGCGTGTAACCCGACCCATTTATATCATTGTTGCGGTGTGCAACCCGATCCACATATATATTTCAACACCAATCACAACAAGGGCCCCTGCAAGGGACCAATAAGGAAGTAACACTATCCCGGCATGGGAATCGACAGTATAAGTAAATAAGTCCCGGCAAGGGAAAATCAGCTATAACCAAACTTGTTCTAACATCTAACTACCTCAACTAGCACCAATACTCAATCACAAATAATCTCCACGAGAATAATCATAAACCTTGCTCAACACAGAGAATCAACAACTTAGGCATTCGTAGTATTTATCAAGAACACAATAATTTCAATTTAAGACCCACGGTCATGCTTGACACTGACGTATAGATACTCGTCACCATGCCTATACGTCGTACTCGACAAGTAACACGTAGCAAATAGGACATAAATCCTAATCCCTCAAGCTAAGGTTAGACCAAACACTTACCTCAAACTTCCACAGCCAACTCAAGCCTCAAACACCGCTTTTCCTTTAGAATTCGCCTCCGAATTACTTGTATCTAATTCAAATTAATATAACAACATCAATAAATGCTAAATAATCCAATCCCAAGGCTAAATTATAGGTTTTCCATCATTTTTCCCAAAAAGTCAAAAATTGACCCCGGGCCCGCTTGGTCGAAACTCAAGGTTCGGACCAAAATCCATTCACCCATTCACCCACGAGCCCAAATATGCAATAAGTTTCGAAATTCGACCCCGAAACGAGGTCTAAATCCCAATTAATCAAAAAGCCCTATCTCTACCCAAATCCCCTATTTTCTACCATTAAAACCCTAGGATTATTGATAAAAGTTGATGAAAAACATTAGAGAGTTGAACGAAATCAGTTAATGAACACTTACTTGTGATTTGGGAAGAAAATCTCTTGAGAAAATCGCCCTAGGTCTTCTATTTTTATGAAAATTTGAAAGAGAAATCGCTGAAGTTATGTTTTAAAAGACTCCACTGCCCGACTTCCGCACCTGCGTGACCGAACGTGCAGAAAAGTGATCGCTTCTGCGGAAAGGACTAGGCCCGCTGGGGCCGCATCTGCGAGAAGGGACCCGCTCCTGCGGGACCGCTTCTGCGGAAGCTTGTCCGCATCTGCAAGAGACTGGACCGCACCTGCGACCCACTATGCTCAACAGCAGTATTTTCCTAAGTTTAAACACCCCGGAACCTACCCGAAACTCACCCGAGCCCTCGGGGCTCCAAATCAAACATGCATACTAACTCAAAAACATCATATGAACTTATCCGTGCGATCAAATCGCCAAAATAACCTCTCAAACAACGAATTTACCATAGAAATCTAAGAAAAGTCTCAAAACTTCCAAAGTATAAATTTTCACAACTACGGGTCCGAATCACCTCAAACGACTTCCGTTTCTTACCAATTTTCGCAGTCTCATCTTAATTCATACATAAGACCTGTACCGGACTCCGGAACCAGAATACGGGCCCGATACAATAAAATTTTAAACTCATTTCATTTCCAAAACTCATAAATAATTCCAGAAAATAATTTTCTTTAAAAATTCATTTCTCGGGCTTGGGACCTCGAAATTCGATTCCGGGCATACGCCCAAGTCCTATATTTTCCTACGGACCCTCCGGGACCGTCAAATCACGGGTCCGGGTTCGTTTACCCAAAATATTGACCGAAGTCAACTAAAGTTCATTTTAAAGTCAAAATTCATCATTTTTCACAGATTTTCACATAATGGCTTTCCGGCTACGCGTCCGGACCGCGCACGCAAATCGAGATAATGCTGAAAGAGGTTTTTAAGACCTCGGAACACAGAATTTATTTCTAAAATAAGTGATGACCTTTTGGGTCATCACACACTTGCTGCATTTTCATTTGTTACTACTTCACTTTCTTCAACGGCCAAGCTTGAAGATGACTCTTCTTGTGAACAACTTGTTTTTTAAATTTGTTGAAGGCTTCTAAGGCTTTATCATAACATTGGAAAGCTTGAAAGTAGCTACCCTCGACTCCAACAAGCATATTAACACACTCAGACTAATATTTGTATATTCCCGGCTTCTTACCACAGAATACAACAAAAACCATAGATTTGAGATTTTTTTACCTTCAACTGATTTTTCAAATTCATTGAACGATGATATGGCCGCATCCTGAGACTTGAAAGACTGGAAGATGCTACGTTAAACCCCGAAAATCATAGGAGAACATTCACTCCATGAGCAGTATATTCCTGACCTTTTACCGGAAAATATTACATATACTTTTGAAGCACTATTCTTCTTCGAATGCACCATTATTGATTCCTTAAACTATTAACTCACACTTAGAAGAACATAGGAGTTTAAATGAAGGTTTATTTAAGTATGTTTTCGGCCATCTAGGTCTTTATTTAAATAGTAGGGCTTTGAAGACCTTATTATACTAAAAATATACGAAATACACAATCAAATACATGTATATAGATGAATAATTTCGAAATATATACGTGTATACTACAAAAAAAAAGGATGAAAATACGTTAAAAAATATTTAAAAAAAGGTTTATGGGAAATAGGGTTTGCAACCTTTGAGATATTCCGTGTATTGGGAAGACAACTATTAAATGGGTGGGAGAGAAATATTCAAACCTAGCTAAAAGGGCATTATCGGTATAAAGATTCGCCTAATTTTGGCATAAATTTACCTTAATGACCCCATTTGGGTCAATGTGGCCAAAAATGGTGTGGCCCAAAGGATATTTCCTTATTTAATTAGTTAATGAAAAAGGCAAAAAACACATTATTACTTTATTTTTAATGGTCATAAAGTCATATTCATTAAATTCTATTGAGTTCAATTATGAAAAGGGTGAAAATCATTTCACCTTTCTGCTTTGTCTTAAAAATAAAATTCTTCCTCCAACTTTATATTTTATATATATTTCTCCATTTCTTCCTATCCCAAGAAATGTCAATTTCCCCTCCACTTTTCCTGCTTAATTAGCTACTTTTTTTGTCTCATATTGTCTGTCGTGTTTTTGTTTAAATACTCCTTAAGAAAATAATAATTATGAGATATTCTTAACTATTATTCCCTCATTTATGTCTTATTGGTATTTGAACAATCATAATATTACTCCGTAATTGACGTGCTTGTAGTATTCAAAATAATTACTACTAAGAGTAAAATAGGAAAAATAATTAAGTTTATCTTGAACTTCAAAAATAAAAAATAGTTTGAGACAACTATTTTCAGATATCACGACAGATTATTTGAGACAGAGGAGTATTATTATAGTGGTACTTTGACATAATGGAATATAATGCCAAGAGAGTGAATATTGTATTATAAAAGATTACTACATTTAGAAAGAATTAGTGAAATGCCAAATCAAGCAGAAATCAAGAAGTTAAAAGACTCCAAAATTATAAAAAGATTCCAATCCTAATTGGAAAACCCCATAAAATGCCAATTAAAATTTCTGCTATTTTTAGGTTGAACATTTTGCAGAGATAAGTATTAATCTAAGTTTGCTTTTTTGATTTTACAAAGATAAACATTACTTTTCCTTTGTTACAACTAATGAAGAATAAGGTATTACGTATATTGTTTTTTCACTTGGATTTGGGAACTCGAATCAATTGTAGGGGTCCATAAATGGCCCCTTCCAATAGTTGTTTTTTTCTTTAACTTAGGCAAGCATGCTTGTCCTCTTTTAGATTTTTCCTATCTAATCCATAATTGTCCTTTCATTTTATTTTTTAATTATCTGGTATCTGAAATTTATTGGCCCGACTAATTTAAATTCGTCCTAGATAAGTTTGTTTAGGAGGTAAACCTCTTTCTGCCAAAGATGTTTCATTCCCAGATTTTGAATTCAAGCCCGAAATCTCTAATTGAAGGTTGAGGGATCCCAATAGTTCCCTAATAAAAGAATTTCTAGGTCTTGTATCAATCGGTGATTCGGCAACTATAATCCTTACATTAAAGATACCTAAATTTGATTTATTTTCCTATTTTCATAATTTGATATTATTTTTATGGTTTCTATTGTTGTTATGGATCTATTATTTTTTTCCACTTATTTTTAGCCAAGGGTCTTCCAGAAACAGTCTCTCTATCCCTCCGCGGTAGAGGTAAGGTCTGCGTACACTCTACCCTCTCTAGATCCCACGAGTGAAATTCTACTGGGTTGTTGTTGCTGTTGTTGTTGTTGTTGTTGTTGTTGTTGTTTCCTATTTTCATCATCAACCTGCGGCCAGAGGCGGATTTATGCTTGAAGAAAAGGGGTTATCGGGCCCCATTAACTTCGGTAATAATTCTAAATATATAAGTGTATATATGTTGAAGACGGTCAAATATTTTGCTTTGAACCATTAAGATCAAAAGTTCGATTGGACTATTGGTTGAGCAGTTCGCTCATGTGCTCCGCCTACCTTCAAATTCTGGGTCCGCCTCTGCCTGCCGCTAACATAATCGATGAAGCTTCACGTTTTATTGTATTTATTTCAGTTAGGATTAACCAAAGTCTTTTCGTCCATATATATTTTTTTCTATTTTTCATACTATTCACGTTTTTGTTCTTTGTGAAGTATACGAAAGAAATTGATTGACAAACTAGAAAGATAAGTAAGAAAAGAATTGAATGAGAATGGTACACAAGTCCAAGAAATGAAAGGTATTGGTGGTTGAGCATTTGTGAAATATTTTGAATCAAATGCGGCTCAAAAATCCAAATTATGTGGTCCTCTTTAGTTTTGGTTCTCTTCATAATCTTCTTTCCTTTTTTTTAAAAATCTTTTTTTTTCTTTATTTTTTTTGGAAAAGGCATGTGAATAGGGTGAGAAGATTCTTTTCGCGGAATATTAATACTATCGTAAAATAAAGTATTAATCAGTAAATTGTAACATAAATCTCCATAAAAAGTGAGTTCGTAATCTTAAAAATAAAACAAATTACCTAATTATATTAGGTTAAGTGTTCTGATAGTGTAAAAAAATTGTACATTTATTGACGTGTATATAACTTAGAACTTTTCTTTAAATTAGAGTGATAGGTTGGGTACCTAATAAAGGAAAGGTCTATTTCATTTGAAAGGATTGAGAATAAATAACTTGTTGGCTTGTGGACCAATATTCTACTGTTTTCTAGCTACTTAGTCCTTAGCTAATATACCTACTTTCTAAATATGGACATTTCCTCTATCTTTGATTTTGATTTTGATTTTTTGTTTTATCTGTATGATTTCTTTTTCCTTTTTTTCCCTTCAAATTCCTGTTCTTCATTTTCTAAATATTTTGAACAACTGACTGAGAGACGTTTGATCTCAACATATCATCCATGGACCAAATTTAGCCTTCAAACCATTTTGCCCAATACACTATTTTAGTAGAGCTAGTACAAGTCGTAAAACAACTTACGGTAAAATACAAAATTAGCCTGTCAGCCGAAACTAATTACATTTACTAGTCAAAAAGTGTACAAAATATGTATATTATATGTATATAATGCACATATATACAAAAAATATATATTTTGCCGGCTATTATTTTTAGGAGCGGCTAAACTTATACAGTTCTCGAAAACTTACTAGTATAAGTTCTACAGGAACTATGGAAGGGAGAATTGAAAAGGTCAAACATTTGAGAGTGTGAAGTTTAATTTTCTCTCATAATTTTTCTTGTGATTAATACAAGCATTACTAAAAATAAGAATAGTAAAGCAATAATAAGAAAATAAGAAAAAAGAAGGAAAAACTACACAGTATAGCCGCTATATTTTTTATATATTAATTTATGACATACATATTTCTTGTATATTTAGCTAGCGAATGTAATTATTTTTGGCTTACCGGCCAAATATGTAACTTGCCCAAATAAAAACATAGAGAAGGAAAACAGCCATAGCATACTATAGACAACGACACTGTTAAGTAGTGTAGAAGGAAAAACTCAAAAAAGAAGAAAAAAAAAACTCAAGCAAAAGATATCTTATTCTTCACATTGATCAGATTCTGGGTGGTATCTTAACCCAAAGGAATTGTCATAAAGAACTTAGAAGTCGTTTGGTAAGCTGGATAAGGTGGGATAAATTTAATCCCAGTCTTGATATTTCATTTATCCTATCAAATTTGGGATTATATTATCGCACCTCCCGTGTGGGATAAATTAGTACAGGGATTATAATTCTAGGATTATCGTCCTGGGATAATTTAGTCCGCATACCAAACGATCCCTTAGGAGCCTTCAGGGACACAGATAATATCATCAAAATTTTATGTCAAAATCTTTAGTGTTTATAAAGCAACAGCATATACATCAACATCTTGAGTCCTACAACAATTAGACATAATTCAATAATCAAGATACAACGTTACCCTCTTAACCATTGCATAAGGCAGTTTTAACCTCCAATCTTTCTGTTTACGGCTTAGAGGCCTTCCTTTGGCCGCTGGATCTCTGTTCTTCTTCACATCTGCCAACTTCCACACACAGCTTCCAAATTCTGCATCAACTGATTCTAAGAAGAATACACCGTCCTTTTCGAGGTTTCTAGAGTTCATTTCTTCTATATAGCTAACTCTCATAGGCATGTCCTTGAAGCGGGATAAGTCATCTGGTACTTTTAGTAGCCGCTCAGCACCAGGAGATGATACCTTAGGACCACAGGAAGGAGAGGATATGATTATTTCAAAAATCAATACTCCCAAACCATTATCAAATTTCTACAGAAGAGAAAACAACCACAATTTTAACAGTTACCTCAAGTGCCAGATCATCAGGAATTTTCCCTAGTGCACCAGCTTCGTCTAACCTTTTCTTGTATTGGCGGCTAAATTCTTCCATATCATCCATACTTGGACAGCCATATCTGATATAAAGAGTACGTTACACACTAACACTACCACCAGGAACAGATATCAAAAGAATTCCGTGCAATAACCAAGTGAAAACTATTAAAAGTATGCACTCAACTTTCCGTTTATGAAGTCCTATCTGCACGAAGCTATGGATAGAAAGAAAGATGCAAGAAAGGAAAATGAAGAAGAAATTGAGGCAAGGAAGAGGTCCTATAACTACCTATAGTTATCAAAAGAACTCTCATAGTTATACATGACCCATAACTAACTATAACTAAGAGGTCTAGCCCAATTACTTATCCATCACAAGTTATATAACACACATTTTAGTTTGGAACAACCAAAATGTTTGACATGCTTTCATAATCAAAAATCTTTTACACTATTCTCACTTTTATAACGAAAAGAACTTGTTTAACAATTCAACAACAACAACAACAACAACTACCCAGTATAGTCCCACAAGGTGGGGTCTGGGGAGGATAATACGTACACAGGCCTTACCCCTACCCGAAAGGGCAGAGAGGCTGTTTCCAATCGACCCTCGGCTCAGGAAAAGGAAAAGGAAAAGGAAAACAAAAACAAAAGAGGACATAATAAAATGGGACAATTCAATAGTGACATAATACTAGTCAAACAAAAGAGGACATAATGAATTGTCACTATTGTTTAACAATTCAATAGTGACATAATACTAGTCAAACTCACCAATATCGCTTTTATGTGACCATTCAAACTTCGTTAAATAAAATGGGACAGAGGGTTGACTTGATTGTGACTAATCCAGAGAATAGAATTTTAAAGATCAAATGCAACAAAGAATTGAGGGAAAACATGCTCTACTTCATTTCTGAAAATGCGGAGGAGCGTATGATATAGCCAAGAAGCCTGTATTGCAAGCAGCAACTTACTCATTTGGAAGTTTGTCTAATCTCACATAGATGTATCCACGAGGACTAGTTTTGAATGCATAGAGCTCCATGTCATCACTGAACTGTAGCAGCACATCACGAGCAATGGATAACGCCTGCTCGCCCCAAGGGCAATTTTGCAAAACTATTCCACCTCCATCACCTCCATCACCAATCTGAATGTTTGAACTGCTAAAATCAAATTGAACATATATATACACAAAAAAAAAATTAAGAAAAAATATTGAATCCTAAAACTCCAAAAGTTCCTATACCTCAGGCTCAGCATCCTCTTCTTCTTCTTCTTCCCATAAATCTATTGGGTCTACATCCGCAATTGTTTCATCTTCAAACATAAACACACAAAGTGTGGCCGTGTGAGAGAATATAAGTTGACAAATTTGACAAGAATTCACTAAATTTAATCCAAGCAGAATAAGAAACAATTAAAGAACGAACATCCTTATATTTCTCAGAGTAAATGAACATTGCGAGTTCTTTTAGCCCCACCAGGGAATGAATAATGTTTCCAATTAACTTCAAGTCAAACCTCCAATCTACTAGTTGTTGGTGGAGGTACACTACCACTGCTGCCAATCTCAATGGCGGAACCAGGTGGGGGAACGGGGTTCAACTTAATCCCCTTTGTTGACAAATTATACCGCGTAAACAGGGTAAAATTTGTTTTTGGTTATATATAAGCTATTGAATCCCCTTGACATAAGGAAAAATTCTAGTATAGTAGGGAAGGGGGTCCAAAAATTGCTTTAGGTCACAAGTTCAAATCCTAACTGTCACATTCTATTGTTTTCTCGAAACTCCTTATATAAATTCCAAGCTCCACCACTGAATTCAGCCTCACTTATCAACATTTTCATTTGTTGGTTCACCAACATAACAATATAACTCTAAGGGTGTGGCATAGTGGTCAATGAGGTGTGAAGAAAATAACGAGGTTTTAGGTTCAAATCCCAGCGAGTCAAAAAACACTAGGTGAATTCTTTCTATCTGTCTAAGTCTAAGTAGGCAGAGTTATCCGTTACTTGTGCTAGTGGTAGGTAGCAGGTACCTGGTAAAATAATTGAGGTGCATAAGCTGACACCACCGTCATAAAAATAAAATAAAAAAACTAACTTAGGGATTGCTTCGCATATATACGATATCTTCATCATTGAAATAAGAAGCAAGGATCACCTCAACATTAAAAATAACAACGCAGAATATAAACCACCACATAAACAGAATATCAAACACCTAATGAGGAACTGAATAGAGTAACACAAAAAAATGAAACGACAGAGCTTACAGTGAAGTGGGTCGTTTCCATTTCTCTCTGGGGTTATTTCTTCAGAAGAATTAGTGCTCAAGTACCGAAGAGCTGAAACCCAGATGTGTTTATTAAAAGGAACACCATTTTGCAAATCATTACAAAGATTGTGAAGGGTTTGCTTTGGTTGTAGTATTGTTGGAAAACGATGGCGATGGTGACGGAGAGGTGTGGAGAATAAAGGGTTTCGCAAGAAATGGCTGATTTTGCTACTGAGTTTACTTCTCATCATCCTTTGAGCAGCAGAAAGTCGCAAACTGAGAGTGGAGCTCTGTATGTTGTTTTGCTGCGGCACTCTTTACTAAGTCGCGTATGGTAAATGCGACTTATAAATTCTTAAATGCCCCAAACTTTTTTCCACTAATACCCTGTTTGGAAAGTCACCTAGCAATTTGATTTAAGTGTAATTGGGTGTAATACACAATTTGGCATGTTTGTTTGGCCATGTAATTATTTGGTCAGTATGAAATTGGTGTAATTGGAGAGTTGTTACACTCTCCAGTTCTCAAGGGCAGGTGAGAATTGGTGGTAAATAATTAGGTTGCTTTTTTAGTTTCTTTCCTTTTTGTTTTTATTTTAATTTATTTTCTTTATAACTTTTTGTTTCTATTTTTTTTAATTGTATTTTTACTTTTTTTTTAAATTTTAAAATATATTTTTCTTTGTACATTATTTATCTTTTATTTTTCTACCTTTACTTCTTGTGATTCTATGTAATTACTTATATTTTAGTTATTATTCTATTTTTTGAAACTACACCTCTTATTATTAGAAATAACGAGTCATTAACAAACTTGGCATATAATGAGTGATGCAACTAAAGTGAAATTTCGTTGTTGAATGTGGTTATAAGCTTATTATGTTTCCTAATCTTAAGTTGTAGTGGAATTTACTATTTATTTTTTTTGGTCAAATATCAAATTTTATTTAACCAGTAATGATATTTACAGCACCTCTAACTCTTTTGGACTAAAGAGTTAGACTCAAAAAAACATCAAAATAACTATATCAAAAAAGAATATTTACAGACTTAATAGTTCCTCTACTAGACTAAACTTCATAGAGGAAAGCTATTTATTCTTTCTAAGTACTTCTTCTATTTTGCCTTCTGCTGTCCTTTGATGTGTAATTGAAGGACAATGTCTTGTATCATCTTCGTCATATCAGTCTCCTTTCCCTGGAATCTACGCATGTTCCTTTCTATCCAAGTGTCGTATATTAGTGCTGCAAACAGAAATGCCAGAATACTACCATAGGCTCGACTGTTTTTTGTTCTTGCACTCAGCCATTTGACTTCCTCTTCCCATGAACCAATCTGATGTTTCTCTCCTATCCAATTAAGCAGAATGCCCCATATGCTTCTTGAGTATTGACATTCAAAGTACAAGTGAGTCATAGTTTCATTTTGCCCATTCTTACATAGGAGACTTCCAAGGTCGACCTGTATGCCCCATGCTGCTAATCTATCCACAGTATTAAGTCTGTGATTTAGAGCTAGCCATAGTATAAAGTTGTGCCTAGGGATGCTTGTACCCAATAGTAAGGCTTTCCACCCAACCTTTGGATACTGGGGTCTTGATAGAGTGTACATCTTCTGAATACTGAATTTTTCTCTTCTGCAAAACTTGTTTATATTTGCAAAGGATTCAATGTTTATGTACCGGTCTCTAATATCAAATATCTTCCCTACCAACCAGCAAGCTTGATTAGGAGTCGGCATACTATTGAAATCCTTCTTCTTTATATATACTGAGTGAATCCATTTGATCCAGAGAGCATCCTTCTTTGAGTGTACTGCCCACATTAGCTTACACAGTGCTGCTTTATTCCACCATTCAAAGTTTATAACATTTAAACCTCCAGCTGATACAGGCATGCATATTCTGTCCCAGGAAATCAAAGCTCTCTTTGAAGGACTATAACTTCCTGTCCATAGGAAAATTCTACAGACAGAGTTCACTAGTTGTATGATCTTCTTTGGTATCAAAAACACCTGCCCCCAGTATGTATGCATTTCAAACAACACACTTCTTATCAATTGTAGTCTGCCACTGTATGATAGGAGCTTTGATGTCCAGCACTTTATTCTGTTTGTAATCTTCTCTACTAATGGCATACACTGCTGAATAGATAGTTTCCTTGAGGATAAAGGCACTCCCAAGTACTTGAATGGCAAGGACTCCATCTTGAATTGGAAGTCTGAGCATATCATTTCTTTAAATCCCTGGTTGACTCCAGCTACATAGATAGAGCTTTTATCTAAGTTAGCCATGAGCCCTGTCACCTTTGAAAAATGGTTGAACTTGTCTAGTAGTAGTTGGATAGAGGTCTTGTCAGCTCTACAACACATGATCAGATCATCTGCAAAATAGATGTGAGTGAGGTTCATTTTTGCACATCTTGGATGGAAATTGAAATCAGGAATATCCTTGAGACTCTTCAAAGTTCTGCTCAAATATTCCATCACTAAGACAAATAAGTATGGGGACATAGGATCCCCTTGTCTCAATCCCTTCTTTGCTTGAAATCTTTTTGTGAGTCCACCATTGATCAGTATAGAATAGTTTGCTTAGTTACACACTCCATAATCCACTGCACAAACTTAGTAGGAATCCCATAATCCAACAGCACCATTTGTAAGAAAGACCATTCAACAGAGTCATAGGCCTTTCTTATATCCACTTTGATAATGCATCTAGGTGAGATCCCTTTTTTGCTATATCCTTTTACCAATTCATGAGCAAGAATAACATTGTCTAGTATACTTCTCCCTTCTATAAATGTTGACTGAGCGGAATTTACTATTATTATGTTGAAATTTGATATATCTTAACTATTTTTTTCTTTGGATTTAAAATTGTGTTATATTCATGGTTCCAATTTACTTGTTTTAGTAGTATTGGCTCACATTGTTGTTGTTCATTTTTTAGTTAGAGGATAGATTAATTTTGTCAACCATTTGAACAATGTTATGACATTTTAATTATAAATATTATTTTATTTTCAAACATGAATTCAATGATGTTCTGACAAAACGTACGTTTTTAGTTTTTGTCAGTATCTAAACTAAATATTGTTAATTTGAAAAATATATATATAAATTATTATTACAATATTAGTTATAAATATATGACTACTTTTTATTTTTGGTCAACAATATATGATTACTAATTAATGCATATTCACGAAAAAATATATATCTTAAATACCAAACATAATATCATTTATACTTACAAAAATTTATAGGCATATATTTATTATATTAACTTTCAAGTTTTGATAATTACTTCATTTAAAATTTAGTCTAACTGTGTAATTACACTTGTGCAATCAAACAGTAAACTTGTAATTACGCTGTAACTACACTATGACAAACAAACAGGTCGTCGTAATTACATAACTGTGTAATTAATACCCTAGTAATTACACCAATTCTAATTACCTGGTGGCTTTTCAACCAGACCCTAAATGCGACTTATGCAATTTCCCTTAAATTGCATTCTACAAGTTTCCACCCGCGGCTACATTTATTTGTTAAAGAGAAAATGCATAAGTATCCCCTTGACCTAAACCCGGATTCCCAACTACACACTTTTTCTTTGCGGGAATCATATTACCCCCCTAAACTTATTTTAAATGGAATAAATACCACCATAAAACTAGACAACCAAACACTTGGCAAGTGGTTAGCTACACGCGCCCCCACATGTATTAGTACTTTTTTTTAATTCTTTCTTCTTTTTCTTATCCTTTTTTCTTATTTTTTTATTATTCTCATTTTTTGGTTATTTCATTCTCTTTCTTTTTGTTTTGGTCACCGACGGCATAAAATGGTGGTCGTCGGAATTTCACAAACACCATTTTTTCCGGCTTATTTTTTTCCGGCGATTGATTTTTATCCCGATCTAAGTGTGTTTTGTTTATATATATANACCTGTTTGTAGCTCTTGAACCGTGGCAAATCACAACTCATTATCCATTCCACGTGTCAGGACACGTCATCATGTATATATGAATACAAATTTTCCCCAATACAACGCGCCCCCACATGTATTTTTAGTACTTTTTTTTAATTCTTTCTTCTTTTTCTTATCCTTTTTTCTTATTTTTTTGTTATTCTCATTTTTTGGTTATTTCATTCTCTTTCTTTTTGTTTTGGTCACCGGCGCCATAAAATGGTGGTCGTTGGAATTTCACAAACACCATTTTTTCCGGCGAATCTTTTTTTCTAGCGACAGATTTTTATCCCGATCTAAGTGTGTTTTGTTTTATATATATATATATAAATTTTTTTTGAAAGTGTAATTTATGTGTGGGAGGAAGAGCAAAAGAAATAAAAACGAATATAAGCCGAGAAAAAACTTTTTCCAGTTAAAATGTCACTACATTATTTTTTTCCGGCCTGGGAAGATTTTCCGATGATGAATTTTTTTCCCCAAATCTGAGTGTATTTTGCTTTACTTATGAATAGATATGTTTGAGAGTTTAGTTTGTGTGTGGAAAAAAAAATGGAAGAAAAACGGTGAGACAAAGTCGCCGGTGAATGAATATCCGCCGAAACTAGAGAAGAAACGAAAAAAAAGTAAAAGGAAAAAGACAAAGAAAAGGGAAAAGGAAAAGGAAAAAAAAAAAGTAAGAAAAACTGGTAAAAAAGAATAAAAAATAATCTGGAAATCATTTTTTCTTGCTTCTCACTCTCCTTTGGGAGAGTGAAATACACACACTCTGCCACGTCAGCGTTAAGGCTGCAAATAATTCCATTTAAAATAAGTTTAGGGGGGTAATAGGATTCTCGCAAAGAAAAAGTGTGTAGTTAGGAATCCGAATATAGGTCGGGAGGGGGGGGGGGGGGTATTTATGCATTTTTCCTTTGTTAAACTGTGAAGTTACTTGAAATATGGAGAAAGAGAATTGGGTAAAGGTATTCTCGTTCAAATATACACAAACTTGTAATTATTTTTTAAATAATGAACCAACATATTCACCATATCGAAATTTAAAAAGAATTTACATTTTTATTTTTGGAATAAATTTTTATAGTATAAATTGTGAGTTCAGTTAAACTCAATAATTTTTGCTTCGTCCTTGTATATGTGTAAATTTTTTTACTAAACATTATATAAATATCAAATTTCGAAGTCATGAACTCAAATAAACATTGGGTTCAATGCTATACCTAACTCGTAAGGTGCAAATTCTGAATCTGCTGGGATAGAAAGTTTAAATTCCATGACAATGTCACGAAATTTCACACGTAGAATATAAAACTCCACAACAGTCTTTTTTTTCAACGGAAAAAGGTTCAAAATGCCCCTAAACTATTGGAAAAGGTTTAAAAATAGGAATTTTTACATTCCTATGCCATATAGTAAACTATATTACCCTTCATGCTTAACTTTTAATATAATTACCTTCTATATACCTAATTACCATTTATGTATCATTTTAGGATTTTAATGGTATTAATTAGGATCCTAATTTTACTCAAGCGTATATTCCCACTCCCCCCAAGTTTCTCTCTCCAAATCCCCACGATTTCCTCTTGAAACACCCACGATTTCCTCTTCTAAAACCAGCGAAAATTTGTAACCCCTCCACCATTGACAACCATTAAAAAGCTTTGAAGCTTTGAATTCGAATTTGGGTTTTCAAAAGACATTGTTGTTTGGATTGGATGTTGTTGCAAAGAATTGAGAATTCTCTCTACGTCTCTCTCTATCTCGCAATCCCAAATTTCAGTAATATAAGAGGAAAGGAAAAGAGAGTAGCAATTCCACCATTGACAGCCATTAAAAAGCTTTGAAGCTTTGAATTCAAATTTTGGTTTCAAAAATCATTATTTGTTTGGATTGGGTTTTGTTGTAAATAATTGAGAATATGGTTTGGAGTTTATATCTCAATTTTGAGGGGTTTTGGTGAAGATTAGACTTGATTTTGCTGAATTTCAGATTGAAACTCGAAGAAGAAGAAGAAGAAGACATGACATACATTATATTGCAGAAATTGTAGAAAAATTGTAGACTGTTGTTTATTTATTTTTGAGCTTTGTGTTTTTGTATTAAAAGTTTTGATGGGAGCTTGTTATTCCACTTCGTCTGTTTTGGAGCTAACTTGTGCAGAGGAGAAGATGTTTTTTAAGTTATATATATTGCTATACCTTTAAATTCAAGAAAGTATGGTTGTATTGTATTTAAATGGGAGTGAATTTGTAGAATAGGTTGAATGTGAGGAATGAGTCAAATAAGACTCACAATGGTTTGTTTCCTACATTTAATCTACAACAAAACTACATATCATTTGAAAAATTAATATGAAAATACAGAATTTCAATGTTTCTTCAAATTATCTACAAAATTTCTACAAACTGTTCATAACAGAATTTATCTTTATTTTCATGCATGTTCGTCTGGAACACTAAAGTTACTTGACATGCCAACATCTCCCGTTATAGAAGAATACAACTTATCTACAATTTTCTACAACTTTCACACATTATTGCCACCCAGTAAAATACAACTACAATAACATAAAACTTACATACAAAATTTATACAATATTTCTTTTGTATATTTTGTATCTGATTTATACATAGTAAAAATAAATTTCATACAATTAATTATATATTATACAAATTATCTATGATTTTCTACATTAT